>NW_026014141.1:0-30852 GCF_020379485.1 Brassica napus | reverse complement strand
CGAAGAAGCTGTGCTATTCCCAAACTTGAAACTGGAACACCTGATTTGAAAGAATCAGCTGCTTTGCTTCGTGCCAACTCCTATGAGATTTATTCAACTTTCCTGGTGATTCTCCACCACTTTATGTATCCAAATCAGCTTCTTACAAAGAATTCATCCTGGTTTGATTGGAACGACGAAGAAGTGGTCTATTCCCAACTGGAACTGGAATCACCGATTTGAAAGTGGGATAAACTTCTTCATGCCAACTCCTATGAGATTTATTCAACTTCCTGGTGATTCTCCACCCACTTTTTGTATCCAAATCAAGCTTCTACAAAGTGATTCATCCTGGTTTGATGGAACGACGAAGAAGCTGTGCTATTCCCAAACTGGGAAACTGGAATCACCTGATTTGAAAGTGGGATAACTTCTTCATCCCAATCCTATGGATTTATTAAACTTCCTGGTGATTCTCCACCACTTTTGTATCCAATCAAGCTTTTCACAAAGTGATTCATCCTGGTTTGATTGGACGACGAAGAAGCTGTGCTATTCCCAAACTGGGAAACTGGAATCACCTGATTTGAAAGTGGATAACTTCTTCATGCCAACTCCTATGAGATTATTCAACTTCCTCTGTGATTCTCCACCACTTTATGTATCCAAATCAAGCTTCTCACAAAGTGATTCATCCTGGTTTGATTGGAACGACGAAGAAGCTGTGCTATTCCCAAACTGGGAAACTGGAATCACCTGATTTGAAAGTGGGATAACTTCTTCATCCCAACTCCTATGAGATTTATTCAACTTCCTGGTGATTCTCCACCACTTTATGTATCCAAATCAAGCTTCTTACAAGAGATTCATCCTGGTTTGATTGGAACGAGAAGAAGCTGTGCTATTCCCAAACTGGGAAACTGGAATCACCTGATTTGAAAGTGGGATAACTTCTTCATGCCAACTCCTATGAGATTTATTCAACTTCCTGGTGATTCTCCACCACTTTATGTATCCAAATCAAGCTTCTTACAAGTGATTCATCCTGGTTTGATTGAACGACGAAGAAGCTGTGTATTCCCAAACTGGGAAACTGAAATCACCTGATTTGAAAGTGGGATAACTTCTTCATCCCAACTCCTATGAGATTTATTAACTTTGGTGATTCTCCACCACTTTATGTATCCAAATCAAGCTTCTCACAAAGTGATTCATCCTGGTTTGATTGGAACGACGAAGAAGCTGTGCTATTCCCAAACTGGGAAACTGGAATCACCTGATTTGAAAGTGGGATAACTTCTTCATGCCAACTCCTATGAGATTTATTCAACTTCCTGGTGATTCTCCACCTCTTTATGTATCCAAATCAAGCTTTTCACAAAGTGATTCATCCTGGTTTGATTGGAACGACGAAGAAGCTGTGCTATTCCCAAACTGGGAAACTGGAATCACCTGATTTGAAAGTGGGATAACTTCTTCATCCCAACTCCTATGAGTTTTTAAACTTCCTGGTGATTCTCCACCACTTTATGTATCCAAATCAAGCTTTTCACAAAGTGATTCATCCTGGTTTGATTGGAACGACGAAGAAGCTGTGCTATTCCCAAACTGGAAACTGGAATCACCTGATTTGAAAGTGGGATAACTTCTTCATCCCAACTCCTATGAGATTTATTCAACTTCCTGGTGATTCTCCACCACTTTATGTATCCAAATCAAGCTTCTTACAAAGAGATTCATCCTGGTTTGATTGGAACGAAGAAGAAGCTGTGCTATTCCCAAACTTTAAACTGGAATCACCTGATTTGAAAGTGGGATAACTTCTTCATCCAACTCCTATGAGATTTATTCAACTTCCTGGTGATTCTCCACCACTTTATGTATCCAAATCAAGCTTCTTACAAAGAGATTCATCCTGGTTTGATTGGAACGACGAAGAAGCTGTGCTATTCCCAAACTGGGAAACTGGAATCACCTGATTTGAAAGTGGGATAACTTCTTCATGCCAACTCCTATGAGATTTATTCAACTTCCTGGTGATTCTCCACCACTTTATGTATCCAAATCAAGCTTCTTACAAAGTGATTCATCCTGGTTTGATTGGAACGACGAAGAAGCTGTGCTATTCCCAAACTGGGAAACTGGAATCACCTGATTTGAAAGTGGGATAACTTCTTCATGCCAACTCCTATGAGATTTATTTCAACTTCCTGGTGATTCTCCACCACTTTATGTATCCAAATCAAGCTTCTTCACAAAGTGATTCATCCTGGTTTGATTGGAACGACGAAGAAGCTGTGCTATTCCCAAACTGGGAAACTGGAATCACCTGATTTGAAAGTGGGATAACTTCTTCATGCCAACTCCTATGAGATTTATTCAACTTCCTGGTGATTCTCCACCACTTTATGTATCCAAATCAAGCTTCTCACAAAGTGATTCATCCTGGTTTGATTGGAACGACGAAGAAGCTGTGCTATTCCCAAACTGGGAAACTGGAATCACCTGATTTGAAAGTGGGATAACTTCTTCATGCCAACTCCTATGAGATTTATTCAACTTCCTGGTGATTCTCCACCACTTTATGTATCCAAATCAAGCTTCTTACAAAGTGATTCATCCTGGTTTGATTGGAACGACGAAGAAGCTGTGCTATTCCCAAACTGGGAAACTGGAATCACCTGATTTGAAAGTGGGATAACTTCTTCATGCCAACTCCTATGAGATTTATTCAACTTCCTGGTGATTCTCCACCACTTTATGTATCCAAATCAAGCTTCTTACAAAGTGATTCATCCTGGTTTGATTGGAACGACGAAGAAGCTGTGCTATTCCCAAACTGGGAAACTGGAATCACCTGATTTGAAAGTGGGATAACTTCTTCATCCAACTCCTATGAGATTTATTCAACTTCCTGGTGATTCTCCACCACTTTATGTATCCAAATCAAGCTTTTCACAAAGTGATTCATCCTGGTTTGATTGGAACGACGAAGAAGCTGTGCTATTCCCAAACTGGGAAACTGGAATCACCTGATTTGAAAGTGGGATAACTTCTTCATGCCAACTCCTATGAGATTTATTCAACTTCCTGGTGATTCTCCACCACTTTATGTATCCAAATCAAGCTTCTTACAAAGTGATTCATCCTGGTTTGATTGGAACGACGAAGAAGCTGTGCTATTCCCAAACTGGGAAACTGGAATCACCTGATTTGAAAGTGGGATAACTTCTTCATCCCAACTCCTATGAGATTTATTCAACTTCCTGGTGATTCTCCACCACTTTATGTATCCAAATCAAGCTTTTCACAAAGTGATTCATCCTGGTTTGATTGGAACGACGAAGAAGCTGTGCTATTCCCAAACTGGGAAACTGGAATCACCTGATTTGAAAGTGGGATAACTTCTTCATCCCAACTCCTATGAGATTTATTCAACTTCCTGGTGATTCTCCACCACTTTTGTATCCAAATCAAGCTTTTCACAAAGTGATTCATCCTGGTTTGATTGGAACGACGAAGAAGCTGTGCTATTCCCAAACTGGGAAACTGGAATCACCTGATTTGAAAGTGGGATAACTTCTTCATGCCAACTCCTATGAGATTTATTCAACTTCCTGGTGATTCTCCACCACTTTATGTATCCAAATCAAGCTTCTTACAAGTGATTCATCCTGGTTTGATTGGAACGACGAAGAAGCTGTGCTATTCCCAAACTGGGAAACTGGAATCACCTGATTTGAAAGTGGGATAACTTCTTCATCCCAACTCCTATGAGATTTATTCAACTTCCTGGTGATTCTCCACCACTTTATGTATCCAAATCAAGCTTTCACAAAGTGATTCATCCTGGTTTGATTGGAACGACGAAGAAGCTGTGCTATTCCAAACTGGAAACTGGAATCACCTGATTTGAAAGTGGGATAACTTCTTCATGCCAACTCCTATGAGATTTATTCAACTTCCTGGTGATTCTCCACCACTTTATGTATCCAAATCAAGCTTCTTACAAAGAGATTCATCCTGGTTTGATTGGAACGACGAAGAAGCTGTGCTATTCCCAAACTGGGAAACTGGAATCACCTGATTTGAAAGTGGGATAACTTCTTCATCCCAACTCCTATGAGATTTATTCAACTTCCTGGTGATTCTCCACCACTTTATGTATCCAAATCAAGCTTCTTACAAAGTGATTCATCCTGGTTTGATTGGAACGACGAAGAAGCTGTGCTATTCCCAAACTGAGAAACTGGAATCACCTGATTTGAAAGTGGGATAACTTCTTCATGCCAACTCCTATGAGATTTATTCAACTTCCTGGTGATTCTCCACCACTTTATGTATCCAAATCAAGCTTTTCACAAAGTGATTCATCCTGGTTTGATTGGAACGACGAAGAAGCTGTGCTATTCCCAAACTGGGAAACTGGAATCACCTGATTTGAAAGTGGGATAACTTCTTCATGCCAACTCCTATGAGATTTATTCAACTTCCTGGTGATTCTCCACCACTTTATGTATCCAAATCAAGCTTCTTACAAAGTGATTCATCCTGGTTTGATTGGAACGACGAAGAAGCTGTGCTATTCCCAAACTGGGAAACTGGAATCACCTGATTTGAAAGTGGGATAACTTCTTCATGCCAACTCCTATGAGATTTATTCAACTTCCTGGTGATTCTCCACACTTTATGTATCCAAATCAAGCTTCTTACAAAGTGATTCATCCTGGTTTGATTGGAACGACGAAGAAGCTGTGCTATTCCCAAACTGGGAAACTGGAATCACCTGATTTGAAAGTGGGATAACTTCTTCATCCCAACTCCTATGAGATTTATTCAACTTCCTGGTGATTCTCCACCACTTTATGTATCCAAATCAAGCTTCTTACAAAGTGATTCATCCTGGTTTGATTGGAACGACGAAGAAGCTGTGCTATTCCCAAACTGGGAAACTGGAATCACCTGATTTGAAAGTGGGATAACTTCTTCATGCCAACTCCTATGAGATTTATTCAACTTCCTGGTGATTCTCCACCACTTTATGTATCCAAATCAAGCTTCTTACAAAGTGATTCATCCTGGTTTGATTGGAACGACGAAGAAGCTGTGCTATTCCCAAACTGGGAAACTGGAATCACCTGATTTGAAAGTGGGATAACTTCTTCATCCCAACTCCTATGAGATTTATTAAACTTCCTGGTGATTCTCCACCACTTTATGTATCCAAATCAAGCTTTTCACAAAGTGATTCATCCTGGTTTGATTGGAACGACGAAGAAGCTGTGCTATTCCCAAACTGGGAAACTGGAATCACCTGATTTGAAAGTGGGATAACTTCTTCTTCCAACTCCTATGAGATTTATTCAACTTCCTGGTGATTCTCCACCACTTTATGTATCCAAATCAAGCTTCTTACAAAGTGATTCATCCTGGTTTGATTGGAACGACGAAGAAGCTGTGCTATTCCCAAACTGGGAAACTGGAATCACCTGATTTGAAAGTGGGATAACTTCTTCATCCCAACTCCTATGAGATTTATTCAACTTCCTGGTGATTCTCCACCACTTTTTGTATCCAAATCAAGCTTTTCACAAAGTGATTCATCCTGGTTTGATCGGAACGAAGAAGAAGCTGTGCTATTCCCAAACTTGAAATCTGGAATCACCTGATTTGAAAGTGGGATAACATCTTCGTGCCAACTCCTATGAGATTTATATGAGATTTAAGGATATAAATGATTATCTGAGTTTAGAAAGGATTATAGAAGGAGAATAAGAGATTAAGAGACAGATTAGAGACTAATGGAGAATCATAATGAAATGAGTAAAGAGAGAGATTGTTTAGAACTGTCTAATCTTATTATGAGATGAGGTTACAATATTTATAGAAGAGGCATTAGGGTTTACAAGTCAAGAGAAAGCAGCACTAGTCATAAGCATGTGAAGTCAAGCCAAAGGGGGGAGCGTCTCTTTTGAATTCACGGATGGTAAGGCTCACACGCTTGGCCTTTACAGCCTGTCCACGGCCTGGATGGATAAGGCTCGTCCCGCCCTTATCCCTAAACGGTCTGATCAGTCTTGAGACCTTCCGTGTACTCTAGAGGCTTTACTCACCCATCTCCTTCTTCCTTCATGTTTCCTCAGATGTACGGCCAGCCCCTGTCCGTACATAGGCCGTACTGTCCGTACTCTTTCCCATCACTTGCTTAGCTCTTCCTCTCCTTCTCATAATGACTTCCTCATCTCAACACTCCCCCTCAAGCTTAGCTTTGTGAAAGCCTAAGCTTGGATGGCTATGAGATCTTCCTCATTAAAAACCTCACCAAGGAAAACCCATTGGGACAAAACCTTGATGAGGGAAAAAGAGTAAAGACCTCACAGCCAAGAGGATCAGCTCCTTCTCTTCCCAAGATCAATGAGGCCCAACCTGATATGAATGGACTCCATTGTCTTCTGTCTTGCAGCCTTGGTGAACACATCAGCCAACTGATCTTCACTCCTCGTGTAACATGGCAAGATGACTCCTAGAATGATCATTTGCCTCACCTTGTGGCAATCAACTTCAATGTGCTTGGTTCTCTCATGAAACACCGAGTTGGATGCAATGTGAATGGCTGCTTGGTTATCACAATGCATTGTCATTGGCGTGGCTTGATCAATCTCCAAATGCTTCAAGATGCCTTTGATCCACACCAACTCGTTGGTAAGCTTCAGCATAGCTCTATACTCAGCTTCTGCACTTGAGCAAGAGACCACCTTCTGCTTCTTACTCTTCCATGTCACCAAGTTGCCTCCAATGAATGTGCAATAGCCTGTGGTTGATCTCCTGTCTGCTCTATCACCAGCCCAATCTGCATCACAGTATCCAACCACTTCAGTGCTTCCATTGCAACCCATCCATACTCCTTGATCAGGTGAGCCGTTGAGATACATCAAGATCCTCTCCACCATGCGCCAATGATGCTCCTTAGGAACTTGCATGTGTTGACTCACCTGATTCACAGCAAAACAAATGTCAGGTCTAGTTATGGTAAGATAAATCAATTTGCCAACTAGTTTTTTATAGAGTTTAGGATCCTGATAAGGTTTGCTGTCTTCAATCTCCCCCTCTCGTGGGACTTTGTAACCATCCTCCATAGGCATCCTTGCTGTCTTGCCTCCATAAGCACCTGCACCTTTCAAAAGATCAAGTGTATACTTCCTTTGGGACATGAATAAACCTTCCTTGGATCTACATATCTCAATTCCAAGAAAGTATTTCATTTCTCCCAAATCTTTAATCTCAAACATGGATTTAAGGAACTCCTTGGTTGCTATGATACGTTCCTTATCACTTCCTGTGATAATGATATCATCAACATACACAAGAAGTGCAATCATACCTGAGGGAGTCGTGAGTGTGAAGAGAGTGTGGTCTAGTTCAGACTTCTTGAAGCCTCGGCCATTCAGAGTAGTGCTCAGCTTGTTGTACCAAGCTCTTGGTGATTGCTTCAGCCCATAGATAGCTTTCTTCAATCTCAACACATTCCCTCTCTTCACTAAGTGTTCCAGGCCTGGAGGTGGATGCATATATACTTCATCCTCAAGTTCACCTTGTAGGAATGCATTCTTCACATCCATTTGCCATAACCCCCATCCAAGATTCACAGCCAAGCTTAATACAATCCGTATTGTATGTAGTTTAGCTACTGGTGCAAAGGTTTCTATGTAATCTTCTCCATAAGTTTGAGTGAAACCTCTTGCTACTAGCCTTGACTTCTTCCTCTCAACCTTTCCATCAGCCTTATACTTGATTGTGAATATCCATTTACTACTCACAGCCTTCTTCCCTTTTGGTAACTCACTCTCATACCATGTATCATTCTTGATCATGGCTCCTGCCTCAGCTCCAACTGATTCCTTCCATTCTTTATCCATGATTGCTTCTTCATAGCTTCTTGGAATATAGTTCTCATCCAAGTTAACCATGAATGCACAATGTTCTTCAGGGTATTGAGCAAAGGAACACACAACTTGAGAAGGATGCTCCACAGCTTGGGCATTGTAGTACACTCGCGTGTTTACCCAAGAGGAAGGATCCTTTCTAAGCCTTGTGCTTCTCCTCAATACTGGTTGTTCTTGCACTTGAACTGGCTCATCTTGTGTATGCGGTTCTTGTGCTTCACTTTGATGTTCTTCATCTCCTTGGTCTTGCTCACCTTGATGATGAGAACCTGAGTTGAACTCTTCTCCTTCTTCACTCAAGCCGACTCCTTCTTGGCCATTTTCTTGAGTTTCAGGTTCACTTCCCCCCTCATGATCAAGGTGAGGTGTTTGAGCAGCTCTACTTGGTTCAGTTGAGCTCTCTTCTGGTTGTCCACTTCTTGTGGACTGATCCTGGTTCATCTTGATACCGAGACCTTCCAAAATAATCCTTAAGACTCCAGCCTTATCTGATGTAAGATCCCTCAAGTCTTCTTGATTCTTCTCTTCATAGTATCCTCTTTCTTCAATAAACTTCACATCTCTAGATACAAGTACCCTTCTAGCTTCTGGATCATAACACTTATATCCTTTTTGAGTTGTTGAGTAGCCAATGAACATTGCCTTTCTGCTTCTTGCTTCTAGCTTGTTCCTCAACTCTCCTGGTACCAACACATAGCATAAGCATCCAAACACTCTCATGTATGCCAAGGATGGCTTGCGCTTGTTTAGTACTTCAAATGGTGCTTGATCCTTCAACACCCTTGTAGGCATTCGGTTGATTAGATAGCAAGCAGTGGATACAGCATCACTCCAGAATCTCTTAGGTACATTGGCTTGGAACATTAATGACCGAGCCACCTCCATCAAGTGCCTGTTCTTCCTCTCAGCTACACCATTCTGTTGTGGTGTGTAGGGACAGCTTGTTTGATGAAGTATTCCATGATGATCTAGATGACTTTTGAACGCATAGCTTGTGTACTCTCCTCCATTATCTGATCTCAAAATTTTAATCTTAGCATGATAATGGTTAGTCACATAAGCTTGAAAGTTCTTAAATGCATCTATCACCCTATCTTTTGATGGAATTAGTGTTAACCAGGTGTATTTAGATTTTTCATCAATGAATGTGACAAAATACTTATGATTGTCTCTAGAGAAACTAGGTGCAGTCCACACATCAGTATGAATCAAATCAAAGCAATTTTCATAAACAGTAGATGTTCTTGGAAACACATTCTTACAATGCTTGCCTAAAATGCAAGCTTCACACTTATCATTTTCAAAAACCACACCTGGTAACATCAAGTTTAAAGCCCTCTCATGGGGATGACCTAGTCTAGCATGCCACAATGCATTTTTATTCAAACTAGAAGCAGAAGTAAATGAGCAGTTATGATTGGAAACAGGATCAAGCTTCTCAAGCATGTATAACTCTCCCTTTGTCACTCCTTTTCCAATCAATTGGCTGCTCTCAATATCCTGAAACTTCACATCATTAGGACTGAATATAACATTGCAATTCAAATCAGTAGTGCATTTCTTAACTGAAAGTAGATTTGATGTGAATTCAGGAATATAAAATGCTCTAGTGTTCTTATCAAATAGCTTTAAGTTTCCTATTCCCTTAATAGGTATCTTATCTCCATTTGCAATCATCACACATCCATTAGTAGGTTCTATATCTTTAATCAGGTTGGTGTCACTAATCATATGATGAGATGCACCTGAATCTATAATCAATGGTTTGGATGCATTGCTAGCATGATGGCAGATACATTTTGATCTATATGCATTCATCCTAGCATTTCTATCAATGCAATGCTCAATTCCAGCCTTACTATCAATCCTAGCAACCTCAGCCTCACTGTGAGTCATTTCTATAGTTCTAGCAATCATAGAAGCACCAAATGAATACCCATGAATGTTACCATTATCCTTGAGCATTTTGATGAGTGCATCCATCTCGGACCTCCTGATGAAGTCTTGATCATTGCCTCGGGGGTTGATAGCTCCAGTATAGGTCACCAAAGCTTTTCCATTTCCTTCACGGTTCTCCACTTCAGTTCCTCGGTTGGATGGCCCTGCTCCGCTTGATCCTTCAGTCATGTGAGCTTTTGCCTCTTTCTCCTTTATGAACTTAGCGGCTTCAAGTGGGGATGGAGTATCCAGCACTGAATCTTCTTGTGCCCATACCTCTTGCAATGATCACAGTTCCCATTGAACTTCTTATCCTCATACTTGTTGTAACCAGCTTTGTTGGCTTGTGGAGGCTCTTCACGGTCAGATTGCACAGCATTGGCAAGAGATAAGTCTCCCTTGCCTCCAAACAAACCCATAGAGCCCTGCTCCCTCTGTATCTGAGCACACACCTCCTCAAGGTCAGGTAACTTCTCGGACCTTAGCATGTGCTGAATGAGACCATTGTAGCTTGCGTTCAATGTGAGCAGCAACCCAAAGACCTTGTCCTGCTCACGCCTCTCATTTAGAAGCTCTGGATCAACCGTGCTTGGTCTCAACATCTCCAACTCAGACCACAGTGTCCTGAACCTCCCCAAGTGCTTAGTAAACTCCATGTCATCTTGGGTTAACTCGTTGATTGCCTTTTTGACTTCAAACACTCGGTTCAGGTTAGAAACGTTTCCATACACTTTCTTGTTGCCACTTCTCCACAACACTCTCCTCGGAGCTCTCTGCATCACCCTCCTGAGTAATTGCCTTTGGAGCTTCACCAGATGTGATATGCTTCCACAAACCCTTGCTTCCCACAGAAGTCTTCACCATCCTAGACCAGAGTAGGTAGTTGCTTCCTTTGAATGTCACCGCGACCTTCATCTTCATACCACTTTCCATCTTGAACAGCTTGACGTCTACAGCTTGAACAACCGGTTAGATCTTGTACTGAGAACCCACACTGCCCTCTAGAACACAGATTTACCCTTGAGTCTTCAAATGAACCTCCCACGGATCACCAAGACACACGCAAAGTACCTTGAGCTTTTGAACTCTCAAGAAACTCTCAAACACACTCACTTGTTCTCTTAAAGTTTCAAACTTGAATCCTTAAGAGAATCACTCACGAACTCAGATTTCAATCAACCTGGCTCTGATACCATATGAGATTTAAGGATATAAATGATTATCTGAGTTTAGAAAGGATTATAGAAGGAGAATAAGAGATTAAGAGACAGATTAGAGACTAATGGAGAATCATAATGAAATGAGTAAAGAGAGAGATTGTTTAGAACTGTCTAATCTTATTATGAGATGAGGTTACAATATTTATAGAAGAGGCATTAGGGTTTACAAGTCAAGAGAAAGCAGCACTAGTCATAAGCATGTGAAGTCAAGCCAAAGGGGGGAGCGTCTCTTTTGAATTCACGGATGGTAAGGCTCACACGCTTGGCCTTTACAGCCTGTCCACGGCCTGGATGGATAAGGCTCGTCCCGCCCTTATCCCTAAACGGTCTGATCAGTCTTGAGACCTTCCGTGTACTCTAGAGGCTTTACTCACCCATCTCCTTCTTCCTTCATGTTTCCTCAGATGTACGGCCAAGCCCCTGTCCGTACATAGGCCGTACTGTCCGTACTCTTTCCCATCACTTGCTTAGCTCTTCCTCTCCTTCTCATAATGACTTCCTCATCTCAACAATTTATTCAACTTCCTGGTGATTCTCCACCACTTTATGTATCCAAATCAAGCTTCTTACAAAGAGATTCATCCTGGTTTGATTGGAACGACGAAGAAGTTGTGCTATTCCCAAACTGGGAAACTGGAATCACTTGATTTGAAAGTGGGATAACTTCTTCATGCCAACTCCTATGAGATTTATTCAACTTCCTGGTGATTCTCCACCACTTTATGTATCCAAATCAAGCTTCTTACAAAGTGATTCATCCTGGTTTGATTAGAACGACGAAGAAGCTGTGCTATTCCCTAACTGGGAAACTGGAATCACCTGATTTGAAAGTGGGATAACTTCTTCATCCCAACTCCTATGAGATTTATTAATCTTCCTGGTGATTCTCCACCACTTTTTGTATCCAAATCAAGCTTTTCACAAAGTGATTCATCCTGGTTTGATTGGAACGATGAAGAAGCTGTGCTATTCCCAAACTGGGAAACTGGAATCACCTGATTTGAAAGTGGGATAACTTCTTCTTGCCAACTCCTATTGTTGAGATGAGTTGAGACATGTGAAGTAAAGACACAAAGGAGTTGAGAACATAAGGAGAGCAAAAGGGTTAAGAGGCTGAATAAGGTGAAGGGGATGGTACGGATGGAGAGGCCGTACCAGGCCGTACAAGGTGAAAGTGGTCAAGTAACTATCCAAGTAACTTTGATGTACTGAGGAGAAGTTACACTCGGCCAAGACCTTATCCGAACGTTGAGAGGATAAGGAAGGCACGGCTTGACAGCTAGGACAGGCTGGCAAGGGCTGGAAAGGAAGAGCATCTGGTCTTGGATAAGAAAGATGCTTCAAACGTGTGGAGACACCCATTGGCCGGTTCAAATTAAAGCTTAGGCTCCCCTTTGACTCTACATGCTTATGATTTCGAAAACCCTAAGTGTATGGACCTATATATATGTAATCTCATCCCTTAATAAAGATTAGACAGTTCTAAACAATCTCTCTCTATACTCATTTCATTATGATTCTCCATTAGTCTCTAATCTGTCTCTTAATCTCTTATTCTCTTCTATAATCCTTTCTAAACTCAGATAATCGTTTACATCCTTAAATCTCATATGGTATCAGAGCCAGGTTGATTGAAATCTGAGTTCGTGAGTGACTCTCTTAAGGATTCAAGTTTGAAACTTTAAGAGAACAAGAGAGTGTGTTTGAGAGTTTCTTGAGAGTTCAAAAGCTCAAGGTACTTTGCGTGTGTCTTGGTGATCCGTGGGAGGTTCATTTGAAGACTCAAGGGTAAATCTTTGTTCTAGAGGGCAGTGTGGGTTCTCAGTACAAGATCTAGCCGGTTGTTCAAGCTGTAGACGTCAAGCTGTTCAAGATGGAAAGTATTATAAAGATGAAGGTCGCGGTGACATTCAAAGGAAGCAACTACCTAGTCTGGTCTAGGATGGTGAAGACTGCTGTGGGAAGCAAGGGTTTGTGGAGGCATATAACGTCTGGTGAAGCTCCAAAGGCGATTACTCAAGAGGGTGACGCAGAGAGCTCCGAGGAGAGTGTTGTGGAGAAGTGGCAACAAGAAGACATGATGGTAATGTCAGTCCTTCATGCCTCCTTGGAGCCGGCTATCCTAGATGCTTACAGCTACTGTGAGACAGCCAAGGAGCTGTGGGACACGCTGAAGAAGGTATATGGAAACGTTTCTAACCTGAACCGAGTGTTTGAAGTCAAGAAGGCAATCAACGAGTTAACCCAAGATGACATGGAGTTTACTAAGCACTTGGGGAGGTTCAGGACACTGTGGTCTGAGCTGGAGATGTTGAGACCAAGCACGGTTGATCCAGAGCTTCTAAATGAGAGGCGTGAGCAGGACAAGGTCTTTGGGTTGTTGCTCACATTGAACGCAAGCTACAATGGTCTCATTCAACACATGCTAAGGTCCGAGAAGCTACCTGACCTTGAGGATGTTTGTGCTCAGATACAGAGGGAGCAGGGCTCAATGGGTTTGTTTGGAGGCAAGGGAGACTTATCTCTTGCAAATGCTGTGCAATCTGACCGAGAAGAGCCTCCACAAGCTAACAAAGCTGGCTACAAGAGTAACCATTATCATGCTAAGATTAAAATTTTGAGATCAGATAATGGAGGAGAGTACACAAGCTATGCGTTCAAAAGTCATCTAGATCATCATGGAATACTTCATCAAACAAGCTGTCCCTACACACCACAACATAATGGTGTAGCTGAGAGGAAGAACAGGCACTTGATGGAGGTGGCTCGATCATTGATGTTCCAAGCCAATGTACCTAAGAGATTCTGGAGTGATGCTGTATCCACTGCTTGCTATCTAATCAACCGAATGCCGACAAGGGTGTTGAAGGATCAAGCACCATTTGAGGTACTGAACAAGCGCAAGCCATCTTTGGCATATATGAAAGTGTTTGGATGCTTGTGTTATGTGCTGGTACCAGGAGAGTTGAGGAACAAGCTAGAAGCAAGAAGCCCAAAGGCAATGTTCATTGGCTACTCAACAACTCAAAAGGGATATAAGTGTTATGATCCAGAAGCTAGAAGGGTACTTGTATCTAGAGATGTGAAGTTCATTGAAGAAAGAGGATACTATGAAGAGAAGAATCAAGAAGACTTGAGGGACCTTACATCAGATAAGGCTGGAGTCTTAAGGATTATTTTGGAAGGTCTTGGTATCAAGATGAATCAGGATCAGTCCACAAATAGACAACCAGAAGAGAGCTCAAATGAACCAAGTAGAGCTGCTCAAACACCTCACCTTGATCATGAGGGGGGAAGTGAACCTGAAACTCAAGAAAATGGCCAAGAAGGAGTCGGCTTGAGTGAAGAAGGAGAAGAGTTCAACTCAGGTTCTCATCATCAAGGTGAGCAAGACCAAGGAGATGAAGCACAAGAACCGCATATACAAGATGAGCTGGTTCAAGTGCAAGAACAACCAGTATTGAGGAGAAGCACAAGGCTTAGAAAGGATCCTTCCTCTTGGGTAAACACGCGAGTGTACTACAATGCCCAAGCTGTGGAGCATCCTTCTCAAGCTGTGTGTTCCTTTGCTCAATACCCTGAAGAACATTGTGCATTCATGGTTAACTTGGATGAGAACTATATTCCAAGAAGCTATGAAGAAGCAATCATGGATAAAGAATGGAAGGAATCAGTTGGAGCTGAGGCAGGAGCCATGATCAAGAATGATACATGGTATGAGAGTGAGTTACCAAAAGGGAAGAAGGCTGTGAGTAGTAAATGGATATTCACAATCAAGTATAAGGCTGATGGAAAGGTTGAGAGGAAGAAGTCAAGGCTAGTAGCAAGAGGTTTCACTCAAACTTATGGAGAAGATTACATAGAAACCTTTGCACCAGTAGCTAAACTACATACAATACGGATTGTATTAAGCTTGGCTGTGAATCTTGGATGGGGGTTATGGCAAATGGATGTGAAGAATGCATTCTTACAAGGTGAACTTGAGGATGAAGTATATATGCATCCACCTCCAGGCCTAGAACACTTAGTGAAGAGAGGGAATGTGTTGAGATTGAAGAAAGCTATCTATGGGCTGAAGCAATCACCAAGAGCTTGGTACAACAAGCTGAGCACTACTCTGAATGGCCGAGGCTTCAAGAAGTCTGAACTAGACCACACTCTCTTCACACTCACAACTCCCTCAGGTATGATTGCACTTCTTGTGTATGTTGATGATATCATTATCACAGGAAGTGATAAGGAAGGTATCATAGCAACCAAGGAGTTCATTAAATCCATGTTTGAGATTAAAGATTTGGGAGAAATGAAATACTTTCTTGGAATTGAGATATGTAGATCCAAGGAAGGTTTATTCATGTCCCAAAGGAAGTATACACTTGATCTTTTGAAAGGTGCAGGTGCTTATGGAGGCAAGACTGCAAGGATGCCTATGGAGGATGGTTACAAAGTCCCACGAGAGGGGGAGATTGAAGACAGCAAACCTTATCAGGATCCTAAACTCTATAGAAAACTAGTTGGCAAATTGATTTATCTTACCATAACTAGACCTGACATTTGTTTTGCTGTCAATCAGGTGAGTCAACATATGCAAGTTCCTAAGGAGCATCATTGGCGCATGGTGGAGAGGATCTTGATGTATCTCAACGGCTCACCTGACCAAGGAGTATGGATGGGTTGCAATGGAAGCACTGAAGTGGTTGGATACTGTGATGCAGATTGGGCTGGTGATAGAGCAGACAGGAGATCAACCACAGGCTATTGCACATTCATTGGAGGCAACTTGGTGACATGGAAGAGTAAGAAGCAGAAGGTGGTCTCTTGCTCAAGTGCAGAAGCTGAGTATAGAGCTATGCTGAAGCTTACCAACGAGTTGGTGTGGATCAAAGGCATCTTGAAGCATTTGGAGATTGATCAAGCCACACCAATGACAATGCATTGTGATAACCAAGCAGCCATTCACATTGCATCCAACTCGGTGTTTCATGAGAGGACCAAGCACATTGAAGTTGATTGCCACAAGGTGAGGCAAATGATCATCCTAGGAGTCATCTTGCCATGTTACACGAGGAGTGAAGATCAGTTAGCTGATGTGTTCACCAAGGCTGCAAGACAGAAGACAATGGAGTCCATTCACATCAGGTTGGGCCTCATTGATCTTGGGAAGAGAAGGAGCTGATCCTCTTGGCTGTGAGGTCTTTACTCTTTTTCCCTCATCAAGGTTTTGTCCCAATGGGTTTTCCTTGGTGAGGTTTTTAATGAGGAAGATCTCATAGCCATCCAAGCTTAGGCTTTTACAAAGCTAAGCTTGAGGGGGAGTGTTGAGATGAGTTGAGACATGTGAAGTAAAGACACAAAGGAGTTGAGAACATAAGGAGAGCAAAGGGTTAAGAGGCTGAATAAGGTGAAGGGGATGGTACGGATGGAGAGGCCGTACCAGGCCGTACAAGTGACCAGGCCGTACAAGGTGAAAGCGGTCAAGTAACTATCCAAGTAACTTTGATGTACTGAGGAGAAGTTACACTCGGCCAAGACCTTATCCGAACGTTGAGAGGATAAGGAAGGCACGGCTTGACAGCTAGGACAGGCTGGCAAGGGCTGGAAAGGAAGAGCATCTGGTCTTGGATAAGAAAGATGCTTCAAACGTGTGGAGACACCCATTGGCCGGTTCAAATTAAAGCTTAGGCTCCCCTTTGACTCTACATGCTTATGATTTCGAAAACCCTAAGTGTATGGACCTATATATATGTAATCTCATCCCTTAATAAAGATTAGACAGTTCTAAACAATCTCTCTCTATACTCATTTCATTATGATTCTCCATTAGTCTCTAATCTGTCTCTTAATCTCTTATTCTCTTCTATAAACCTTTCTAAACTCAGATAATCATTTACATTACCTATGAGATTTATTCAACTTCCTGGTGATTCTCCACCACTTTATGTATCCAAATCAAGCTTCTCACAAAGTGATTCATCCTGGTTTGATTGGAACGACGAAGAAGCTGTGCTATTCCCAAACTGGGAAACTGGAATCACCTGATTTGAAAGTGGGATAACTTCTTCATGCCAACTCCTATGAGATTTATTCAACTTCCTGGTGATTCTCCACCACTTTATGTATCCAAATCAAGCTTCTGACAAAGTGATTCATCCTGTGTTGATTGGAACGACGAAGAAGCTGTGCTATTCCCAAACTGGGAAACTGGAATCACCTGATTTGAAAGTGGGATAACTTCTTCATGCCAACTCCTATGAGATTTATTCAACTTCCTGGTGATTTTCCACCACTTTATGTATCCAAATCAAGCTTCTTACAAAGTGATTCATCCTGTTTTGATTGGAACGACGAAGAAGCTGTGCGATTCCCAAACTGGGAAACTGGAATCACCTGATTTGAAAGTGGGATAACTTCTTCATCCCAACTCCTATGAGATTTATTCAACTTCCTGGTGATTCTCCACCACTTTTGTATCCAAATCAAGCTTTTCACAAAGTGATTCATCCTTGTTTGATTGGAACGATGAAGAAGCTGTGCTATTCCCAAACTGGGAAACTGGAATCACCTGATTTGAAAGTGGGATAACTTCTTCTTGCCAACTCCTATGAGATTTATTCAACTTCCTGGTGATTCTCCACCACTTTATGTATCTAAATCAAGCTTCTTACAAAATGATTCATCCTGGTTTGATTGGAACGACGAAGAAGCTGTGCTATTCCCAAACTTGGAAACTGGAATCACGTGATTTGAAAGTGGGATAACTTCTTCATCCCAACTCCTATGAGGTTTATTAAACTTCCTGGTGATTCTCCACCACTTTATGTATCCAAATCAAGCTTTTCACAAAGTGATTCATCCTGGTTTGATTGGAACGACGAAGAAGCTGTGCTATTCCCAAACTGGGAAACTGGAATCACCTGATTTGAAAGTGGGATAACTTCTTCGTGCCAACTCCTATGAGATTTATTCAACTTCTTGGTGATTCTCCACCACTTTATGTATCCAAATCAAGC
Organism: Brassica napus; assembly: GCF_020379485.1. NCBI lineage: Eukaryota > Viridiplantae > Streptophyta > Magnoliopsida > Brassicales > Brassicaceae > Brassica > Brassica napus. Next base: position 12,762 of record NW_026014141.1, on the reverse strand, counting down.
TTCTTACAAAGAGATTCATCCTGGTTTGATTGGAACGACGAAGAAGCTGTGCTATTCCCAAACTAGGAAACTGGAATCACCTGATTTGAAAGTGGGATAACTTCTTCATGCCAACTCCTATGAGATTTATTCAACTTTCTGGTGATTCTCCACCACTTTATGTATCCAAATCAAGCTTTTCACAAAGTGATTCATCCTGGTTTGATCGGAACGAAGAAGAAGCTGTGCTATTACCAAACTGGAAACTGGAATCACCTGATTTGAAAGTGGGATAACATCTTCGTGCCAACTCCTATGAGATTTATTCAACTTCCTGGTGATTCTCCACCACTTTATGTATCCAAATCAAGCTTCTTACAAAGAGATTCATCCTGGTTTGATTGGAACGACGAAGAAGCTGTGCTATTCCCAAACTGGGAAACTGGAATCACCTGATTTGAAAGTGGGATAACTTCTTCATGCCAACTCCTATGAGATTTATTCAACTTCCTGGTGATTCTCCATCACTTTATGTATCCAAATCAAGCTTCTTACAAAGTGATTCATCCTGGTTTGATTAGAACGACGAAGAAGCTGTGCTATTCCCAAACTGGGAAACTGGAATCACCTGATTTGAAAGTGGGATAACTTCTTCATCCCAACTCCTATGAGATTTATTAAACTTCCTGGTGATTCTCCACCACTTTATGTATCCAAATCAAGCTTTTCACAAAGTGATTCATCCTGGTTTGATTGGAACGATGAAGAAGCTGTGCTATTCCCAAACTGGGAAACTGGAATCACCTGATTTGAAAGTGGGATAACTTCTTCTTGCCAACTCCTATGAGATTTATTCAACTTCCTGGTGATTCTCCACCACTTTATGTATCCAAATCAAGCTTCTTACAAAGTGATTCATCCTGGTTTGATTGGAACGACGAACAAGCCGTGCTATTCCCAAACTGGGAAACTGGAATCACGTTATTTGAAAGTGGGATAACTTCTTCATCCCAACTCCTATGGGTTTATTAAACTTCCTGGTGATTCTCCACCACTTTTGTATCCAAATCAAGCTTTTCACAAAGTGATTCATCCTGGTTTGATTGGAACGACGAAGAAGCTGTGCTATTCCCAAACTGGGAAAGCTGGAATCACCTGATTTGAAAGTGGGATAACTTCTTCGTGCCAACTCCTATGAGATTTATTCAACTTCCTGGTGATTCTCCACCACTTTATGTATCCAAATCAAGCTTCTTACAAAGAGATTCATCCTGGTTTGATTGGAACGACGAAGAAGTTGTGCTATTTTCAAACTAGGAAACTGGAATCACCTGATTTGAAAGTGGGATAACTTCTTCATGCCAACTCCTATGAGATTTATTCAACTTTCTGGTGATTCTCCACCACTTTATGTATCCAAATCAAGCATTTCACAAAGTGATTCATCCTGGTTTGATCGGAACGAAGAAGAAGCTGTGCTATTCCCAAACTTGAAATCTGGAATCACCTGATTTCAAAGTGGGATAACATCTTCGTGCCAACTCCTATGAGATTTATTCAACTTCCTGGTGATTCTCCACCACTTTATGTATCCAAATCAAGCTTCTTACAAAGAGATTCATCCTGGTTTGATTGGAACGACGAAGAAGTTGTGCTATTCCCAAACTGGGAAACTGGAATCACCTGATTTGAAAGTGGGATAACTTCTTCCTGCCAACTCCTATGAGATTTATTCAACTTCCTGGTGATTCTCCACCACTTTATGTATCCAAATCAAGCTTCTTACAAAGTGATTCATCCTGGTTTGATTAGAACGACGAAGAAGCTGTGCTATTCCCTAACTGGGAAACTGGAATCACTTGATTTGAAAGTGGGATAACTTCTTCATCCCAACTCCTATGAGATTTATTAAACTTCCTGGTGATTCTCCACCACTTTTGTATCCAAATCAAGCTTTTCACAAAGTGATTCATCCTGGTTTGATTGGAACGATGAAGAAGCTGTGCTATTCCCAACTGGGAAACTGGAATCACCTGATTTGAAAGTGGGATAACTTCTTCTTGCCAACTCCTATGAGATTTATTCAACTTCCTGGTGATTCTCCACCACTTTATGTATCTAAATCAAGCTTCTTACAAAGTGATTCATCCTGGTTTAATTGGAACGACGAACAAACTGTGCTATTCCCAAACTGGGAAACTAGAATCACGTTATTTGAAAGTGGGATAACTTCTTCATCCCAACTCCTATGGGTTTATTAAACTTCCTGGTGATTCTCCACCACTTTTTGTATCCAAATCAAGCTTTTCACAAAGTGATTCATCCTGGTTTGATCGGAACGAAGAAGAAGCTGTGCTATTCCCTGTTGAGATGAGTTGAGGCATTTGAGGTAAAGACACAAACGAATTGAGAACATAAAGAGAGAGCAAGGAGTTAAGAGGAGGAATGAGCTGATAAGGATGGTACGGACGGATAGGCCGTACCATTGGCCGTACAAAGGTAAAAGCGGCCAAGTAACTCTCCGGGTAACTTACATGGACCGACTTGAAGTTACACTTGACCAAAGCCTTATCCTAACGTTGGAGAGGATAAGGGAGGCGCGGCTTGACAGCTAGGACAGGCTGGCAAGAGCTGGAAAGGAAGAGCATCTAGTCTTGGATCAAGAAGATGCTTCAAACGTGTGGAGACTATCATTGGCCGATTCAAACTAAAGCACCAGCTCATCTTTGACTCTACATGCTTCTTATCCTTATGATTTCGAAACCCTAATGTGTATGGACCTATATAAGTTGTGAGCTCATCATTAATAACATTAGACAGTTCTAATCACTAAATCTCTCTACACATTCACAATGATTCTCCATTAGTCTCATAATCTCCCATTCTACCTTAATCTATCTCATATTCTCTTCTAAAACTCAGATTATACTTTACATTTCTCAAACTTATATGGTATCAGAGCCAGGTTCATTTCAATCTGAGTTCCGTGGTGTTTCTCTTAAAGATTCAACCTTGAAGCTTTAAGAGATCAAGTGAGTGTGTTTGGAGTGTTCTTGAGAGATTCGACATCACAAGGGTTTCAGCTACTTTTTGGGAGATCTTTTCTAGTTCTTGGAGGTTCTTTGAAGATACAAGACAAGATACACCGTGGTGAAGCTGGTGTTGCGAGTCTGAGGTCCAAGATCAAGTCTTTTACAAGCTATTGAAGTGAAGCTGTTGAAGATGGAAGCGGGATGAAGATGAAGGTTGCGGTGACTTTCAAGGGAAGTAACTACCTAGTATGGTCTAGGATGGTGAAGACTGCTGTGGGGAGAAAGGGTTTATGGAAGCACATCACATCCGGTGAGGCTCCTAAACTGATTACCCAAGGAGGAGACAAGGAGAGTGGCTCGGAGAGTGAAGCTGAGAAGTGGCATCAAGAAGACATGATGGTGATGTCAGTTCTTCATGCCTCATTGGAGCCAGCTATACTGGATGCTTATAGCTACTGTGAGACAGCCAAGGAGCTGTGGGACACACTGAAGAAGGTGTATGGAAACACCTCCAATCTGAGCCGTGTGTTTGAAGTAAAAAAGGCAATCAATGGGTTGTCTCAAGAAGACATGGAGTTCACCAAGCATTTGGGAAGGTTCCGGTCACTGTGGTCTGAGTTGGAGATGTAAGGCCTAGTACACTTGATCCGGAGCTCCTAAACGAGAGGCGTGAGCAGGACAAGGTCTTTGGACTCTTACTCACGCTGAATCCAAGCTACACTGGTCTAATCCAGCACATGTTGAGGTCCGAGAAGCTCCCTGATCTAGAGGAGGCGTGCGCTCAGATACAAAAGGAGCAAGGCTCCATTGGCTTGTTTGGAGGCAAGGGAGAGCTGTCTCTTGCAAATGCTGTGCGATCTGATCATGAAGAGACTCCACAAGCCAACAAAGCAGCTCACGGCAAGTATGAGGATAGAAAGTTTCAATGGCAATTGTGATCATTGCAAGAAGTATGGACACAAGAAGAGCCAATGCTGGATACTCCATCCTCATTTGAAGCCGGCGAAGTTCAAGAAGGAAAGGGAGGCAAGGGCGCATGTATCTGATGGAGCAGGACCATCTAACCGTGGAGCTGAAGGAGAGGGGCGTGAGGGTGATGGCAAGGCAATGGTGACATACTCAGCAACTCCTAACATCCACAGCAATGATCATGACTTCATAAGGAGATCCGAGATGGATGCACTCATCAAAATGCTCAAGGAGAATGGTAACATTCATGGGTACTCTTTGGTGCATCAATGATAGCTAGGACTATAGATACGTCTCCATGTGGCATTGACATTGCTAGGATGAATAGCATTAAGAGTAGTGAAAATGCTAGAGCTGAGTACACCTTTGCTAGAAATGCTAGAATGAATCATGAGCTTAAAGCATTCAGATCACCGTTGAACCTATGTCATACTGCTAGCAACATAACTAAGCCATTAATTGTTGATTCTGGTGCATCTCATCACATGATTAGTGATACAAACCTCATTAAGGATATAGAACCAACTAATGGACATGTTATGATTGCAAATGGAGATAAAATACCTATTAAAGGAATAGGGAACTTGAAACTGTTTGATAAAAACTCTAGAGCTTTCTATATGCCTGATTTCACATCTAACTTGTTATCTGTCAAGAAATGCACAACTGATTTGAATTGCAATGTTATATTCAGTCCTAATGATGTGAAGTTTCAGGATATTGAGAGCAGCCAAATGATTGGAAAAGGAATCACTAAAGGAGAGTTGTATTTGCTTGAAGAACTTGATCCTGTTTCCAATTACAACTGCTCATTTACTTCTGCTTCTAGTTTAAATAAAAATGCTTTGTGGCATGCTAGATTAGGACATCCTCATGGTAGGGCTTTGAACTTGATGTTACCAGGTGTTTCATTTGAAAATAAGGATTGTGAAGCTTGCATTTTGGGCAAGCATTGTAAAACTGTTTTTGCAAACTCTACTAGTGTTTATGATAAGTGCTTTGATCTTATACATTCTGATGTTGGACTGCACCCTGCATATCTAGAGATAATCATAAATACTTTGTCACATTCATTGATGAAAAATCCAAATACACCTGGTTAACTTTAATCCCATCAAAAGATAGAGTGATAGATGCATTTAAGAACTTTCAAGCTTATGTGACTAACCATTATCATGCCAAGATTAAATTTTTAGATCAGATAATGGAGGAGAGTACACAGCAAGTATGCGTTCAAGAGCCATCTGAACCATCATGGGATCCTACATCAAACAAGCTGTCCTTATACTCCACAACAGAATGGGGTTAGCTGAGAGGAAGAACATGCACTTGATGGAGGTTGCTAGATCATTGATGTTTCAAGCCATGTCCCAAAGAGATTTTGGAGTGATGCAGTTGCAACTGCATGCTATTTGATCAACCGGATTCCCACCAAGGTGTTAAAGGAAAATCAAGCACCATTTGAGGTTCTAACAAGCACAAGCCATCAGTCGAGTACTTGAGAGTATTTGGGTTTTTTATGCTATGTGCTGGTACCAGGGGAGTTGAGAAAACAAGTTAGAAGCAAGAAGAGGAAGGCAATGTTCATTGGCTACTCAACAACTCAGAAAGGATACAAGTGTTATGATCCAGAAACTAGAAGAGTACTTGTATCTAGAGATGTGAAGTTTTGAAGAAGAGGGTACTATGCGGAGAAGAACCAAGAAGAATTGAGGATCTCACATCAGATAAAGCTGGAGTCTTGAGGACTATCTTGAAGGCCTCGGTATCAAGATGAACCAGGATCAGTCCACAAGAAGTGGAGAAGACAAGAAGAGAGCTCAACTGAACCAAGTAGAGCTGCTCAAACACCTCACCTTGATCATGAGGGGGGAAGTGAACTGAAACTCAAGAAAATGGCCAAGAAGGAGTCGGCTTGAGTGAAGAAGGAGAAGAGTTCAACTCAGGTTCTCATCATCAAGGTGAGCAAGACCAAGGAGATGAAGAACATGAAAGTGAAGCACAAAGAACCGCATATACAAGCTGAGCCGGTTCAAGAGCAAGAACAACCAGTTTTGAGGAGAAGCACAAGGCTGAGAAAGGATCCTTCCTCTTGGGTAAACACGCGAGTGTACTACATGCCCAAGCTGTGGAGCATCCTTCTCAGGCTGTGTGTTCCTTTGCTCAAACCCTGAAGAACATTGTGCCTTCATGGTTAACTTGGATGAGAACTACATCCCAAGAAGCTATGAAGAAGCAATCATGGATAAAGAATGGAAGGAGTCGTTGGAGCTGAGGCAGGAGCTATGATCAAGAATGATACATGGTATGAAAGTGAGTTACCAAAGGGGAGAAGGCTGTGACTAGTAGATGGATATTCACATCAGTATAAGGCTGATGGAAGATTGCGAGGAAGAAGTCCGTACCTAGTTGCAAGAGGTTTCACTCAAACTTATGGAGAAGATTACATAGAAACCTTTGCACCAGTAGCTAAACTACACACAATCCGGATTGTGTTAAGCTTGGCTGTGAATCTTGGATGGGGGTTATGGCAAATGGATGTGAAGAATGCATTCCTACAAGGTGAACTTGAGGATGAAGTGTATATGCATCCCCTCCAGGCCTTGAACACTTAGTGAAGAGAGGGAATGTGTTGAGATTGAAGAAAGCTATCTATGGGCCGAAGCAATCACCAAGAGCTTGGTACAACAAGCTGAGCACTACTCTCAATGGCCGTGGCTTCAAGAAGTCTGAACTAGATCACACTCTCTTCACACTCACAACTCCCTCAGGTATGATTGCACTCCTTGTGTATGTTGATGAATCATTATCACAGGAAGTGATAAGGAAGGTATCATAGCAACCAAGGAGTTCCTTAAATCCATGTTTGAGATTAAAGACTTGGGAGAAATGAATACTTTCTTGGAATTGAGATATGTAGATCCAAGGAAGGTTTATTCATGTCCCAAAGGAAGTATACACTTGATCTTTTGAAAGGTGCAGGTGCTTATGGAGGCAAGACAGCAAGGATGCCTATGGAGGATGGCTACAAAGTCCCACGAGGGGGGAGATTGAGAGACAGCAAACCTTATCAGGATCCTAAACTCTATAGAAACTAGTTGGTTAAATTGATTTACCTTACCATAACTAGACCTGATATTTGTTTTGCTGTGAATCAGGTGAGTCAACATGCAAGTGCCTAAGGAACATCACTGGCGCATGGTGGAGAGAATCCTGATGTATCTCAATGGCTCACCTGATCAAGGAGTATGGATGGGTTGCAATGGGAGAGCACTGAAGTGGTTGGATACTGTGATGCGGATTGGGCCGGAGATAGAGCAGACAGAGATCAACCGCAGGCTATTGCACATTCATTGGAGGCAACTTGGTTACATGGAAGAGTAAGAAGCAGAAGGTGGTCTCTTGCTCAAGCGCAGAAGCTGAGTATAGAGCTATGCTGAAGCTTACCAACGAGCTGGTGTGGATCAAAGGCATCTTGAAGCATTTGGAGATTTGATCAAGCCACGCCAATGACAATGCATTGTGATAACCAAGCAGCTATCCACATTGCCTCCAACTCGGTGTTCCATGAGAGAACAAGCACATTGAAGTTGATTGCCACAAGGTGAGGCAGATGATCATCCTAGGAGTCATTTGCCATGCTACACAAGGAGTGAAGATCAGTTGGCTGATGTGTTCACCAAGGCTGCAAGACAGAGACAATGGAGTCCATTCACATCAGGTGGGCCTCATTGATCTTGGGAGAGAAGGAGCTGATCCCCTTTGGCTGTGAGGTCTTTACTCTTTTCCCTCATCAAGGTTTTGTCCTAATGGGGTTTCCTTGGTGAGGTTTTTAATGAGGAAGATCTCATGGCTGTCCAAGCTTAGACTTTCACAAAGCTAAGCTTGAGGGGGAGTTTGAGATGAGTTGAGGCATTGAGGTAAAGAACACAAAAGGAATGAGAATAGAAAGAGAGAGCAAGGAGTTAAGAGGAGGAATGATGCTGATAGGATGGTACGAACGGATAGGCCGTACCATGGCCGTACAAAGGTAAAAGCGGCCAAGTAACTCTACGGGTAACTTACATGGACCGACTGGAAGTTACACTTGACCAAAGCCTTATCCGAACGTTGGAGAGGATAAGGGAGGCGCGGCTTGAAGCTAGGACAGGCTGGCAAGAGCTGGAAAGGAAGAGCATCTAGTCTTGGATCAAGAAGATGCTTCAAACGTGTGGAGACTATCATTGCCGATTCAAACTAAAGCACCAGCTCCTCTTTGACTCTACATGCTTTCTTATCCTTATGATTTCGAACCCTAATGTGTATGGACCTATATAAGTTGTGAGCTTCATCATTAGAACATTAGACAGTTCTAATCACTAAATTCTCTCTACACATTCACAATGATCTCCATTAGTCTCATAATCTCCCATTCTACCTTAATCTATCTCATATTCTCTTCTAAAACTCAGATTATACTTACATTTCTCAAACTTATATTCCCTAACTTGAAATCTGGAATCACCTGATTTGAAAGTGGGATAACATCTTCGTGCCAACTCCTATGAGATTTATTCAACTTCCTGGTGATTCTCAACCACTTTATGTATCCAAATCAAGCTTCTTGAAAGAGATTCATCCTGGTTTGATTGGAACGACGAAGAAGTTGTGCTATTCCAAACTGGGAAACTGGAATCACCTGATTTGAAAGTGGGATAACTTCTTCGTGCCAACTCCTATGAGATTTATTCAACTTCTTGGTGATTCTCCACCACTTTATGTATCCAAACAAGCTTTTCACAAAGTGATTCATCCTGGTTTGATCGGAACGAAGAAGAAGTTTGGCTATTCCCAAACTTGAAATCTGGAATCACCTGATTTGAAGTGGGATAACTTCTCGTGCCAACTCCTATGAGATTTATTCAACTTCCTGGTGATTCTCCACCACTTTATGTATCCAAATCAAGCTTCTACAAAGAAGAGATTCATCCTGGTTGATTGGAACGACGAAGAAACGTGTGCTATTCCAAACTGGGAACTGGAATCACCTGATTTGAAAGTGGGATAACTTCTTCATGCCAACTCCTATGAGATTTACTCACTTCCTGGTAATTCTCCACCACTTTATGTATCCAAATCAAGCTTCTTACAAAATGATCATCCTGGTTTGATTAGAACGAGAAGAAGCTATGCTATTCCCAAACTGGGAAATGGAACACCTGATTTGAAAGTGGGATAACTTCTTCTTGCCAACTCCTATGAGATTTATTCAACTTCCTGTTGATTCTCCACCACTTTATGTATCTAAATCAAGCTTCTTATAAAGTGATTCATCCTGGTTTGATTGGAACGACGAACAAGCTGTGCTATTCCCAAACTGGGAAACTGGAATCACGTTATTTGAAAGTGGTATAACTTCTTCATCCCAACTCCTATGGGTTTATTAAACTTCCTGGTGATTCTCCACAACTTTTGTATCCAAATCAAGCTTTTCACAAAGTGAGTGATTCACTGGTTTGTGGGAACGATGAAGAGAAGCTGTGCTATTCCCAAACTTGAAAGTTGGAACCACTGATTTGAAAGTGGGATAACTTCTTCGTGCCAGCTCCTATGAGTTTATTCAACTTCTTGGTGATTCTCCACCACTTTTATGATCCAAATCAAGCTTCTTAACAAAGAGATTCATCCTCATTTGAATGGAACGACGAAGAAGTTGTGTGCTATTCTCAAACTAGGAGGAAACTGGAATCACCTGATTTGAAAGTGGGATAAAACTCTTTCATGCCAATCCTATGAGATTTATTCAACTTCCTGGTGATTCTCCACCACTTATTGTATCCAAATCAAGCTTCTTACAAAGTGATTCATCCTGGTTTGATTAGAACGACGAAGAAGCTGTGCTATTCCCTAACTGGGAAACTGGAATCACCTGATTTGAAAGTGGAGATAACTTCTTCATCCCAACTCCTATGAATTTATTAAACTTCTGGTGATTCTTCACCACTTTTTGATCCAAATCAAGCTTTTCACAAAGTGATTCATCCTGGTTTGATTGGAACGATGATGAAGAAGCTGGCTATTCCCAAACTGGGAAACTGGAATCACCTGATTTGAAAGTGGGATAACTTCTTCGTGCCAACTCCTATGAGATTTATTCAACTCCCTGGTGATCTCCACCACTTTTTTATCTAAATCAAGCTTCTTTACAAAGTGATTCATCCTGGTTTAATTGACACGACGAACAAATGTGCTAGTCCAAACTGGGAAACTAGAATCACGTTATTTGAAAGTGGCATAACTTCTTCATCCCAACTCCTATGGGTTTATTAAACTTCCTGGTGATTCTCCACCCTTTTTGTATCCAAATCAAACTTTTCACAAAGTGATTCATCCTGTTTGAGTGGAACGATGAAGAAGCTGTGCTATTCCCAAACTGGGAAACTGGAATCACCTGATTTGAAAGTGGGAAACTTCTTCTGCCAACTCCTAAGAGATTTATTCAACTTCTGGTGATTCTTCCACCACTTTTTTATCTAAATCAAGCTTCTTACAAAGTGATTCATCCTGGTTTAATTGGAACGACGAACAAACTGTGCTATTCCCAAACTGGGAAACTAGAATCAGTTATTTGAAAGTGGATAAACTTCATCCCAAACTCCTATGGGTTTATAACTTCCTGGTGATTCTCCACCACTTTTTGTATCCAAATCAAGCTTTTTACAAAGTGATTCATCCTGGTTTGATTGGAACGATGAAGAAGCTGTGCTATTCCCAAACTTGAAAGCTGGAATCACCTGATTTGAAAGTGGGATAACTTCTTCGTGCCAACTCCTATAAGATTTATTCAACTTCTTGGTGAAGTCTCCACCACTTTATGTATCAAATCAAGCTTCTTACAAAGAGATCATCCTGGTTTAATTGGAACGACGAAGACGTTTGTGCATTCTCAAACTGGGAAACTGGAATCACCTGATTTGAAAGTGGGATAACTTCTCCATTGCCAACTCCTATGAGATTTATTCAACTTTTGGTGATTCTCCACCACTTTATGTATCCAAATCAAGCTTTTCACAAAGTGATCATCCTGGTTTGATCGGAACGAGAGAAGCTGTGCTATTCCCAAACTTGAAATCTGGAATCACCGATTTGAAAGTGGGATAACTTCTTCGTGCCAACTCCTATGAAGATTATTCAACTTCCTGGTGATTCTCCCCCACTTTATGTATCCAAATCAAGCTTCTTACAAAGAGATCATCCTGGTTTGATTGGAACGACGAAGAAGCTGTGCTATTCCAAACTGGGAAACTGGGAATCACCTGATTGAAAGTGGGATAAACTTCTTCATGCCAAACCTATGAGATTTATTCAAATTCCTGGTGATTCTCCACCACTTTATGTATCCAAATCAAGTTTCTTACAAAAATGATTCATCCTGGTTGATTAGAACGACGAAGAAGCTATGCTATTCCCAAACTGGGAAACTGGAATCACCTGATTTGAAAGTGGGATAACTTCTTCGTCCCAACTCCTATGAGATTTATTCAACTTCCTGGTGATTCTCCAAAACTTTATGTATCGAAATAAAGCTTCTTACAAAGTTAATCCTGGTTTGATTGGAACGACGAAGAAGCTGTGCTATTCCCAAACTGGGAAAAGGAATCACCTGATTTGAAAGTGGGATAACTTCTCATGCCAACTCCTATGAGATTTATTCAACTTCCTGGTGATTCTCCACCACTTTATGTATCCAAATCAAACTTATTACAAAGTGATTCATCTGTTTTGATTAGAACGACGAAGAAGCGGTGCTATTCCCAAACTAGGAAACTGGAATCACCTGATTTGAAAGTGGGAAATTCTTCATGCCAACTCCTATGAAAGTTTAAGAGAATGATGAAATGATTTAGAGAAGATTACGGACCAGAATGAGAGATTATGAAGAGATTAGACTAGAATCATGTTTAGGAGGTATGAACTTCAAGCGATCAACTCAGAACTGTATGATTTCTTATTATGACAAGAGTTACAATATATAGTGTGAGATCATAAGGGTTCGAAATCAAAGAGATAAGCTAAGAATGTGAAGTCAACAAGGAGAAGATAAGCTTTCTTTGGACGGCCAATCAGCTTCTCCACAGCTTGGAGCATCCGGCATCTTGGACCAAGATGCTCTTGCCTTTCCAGCTGTGCCAGCCTGTCAAGCCGCGCTCTTCTTATCCTCCAACGGTCTGATCCATCAGCCCAAAGTCTCTCCTTTCCACATGAGTACTCGGTAACTCCCTGTGTGACCGTGGTCGAGGTTTCACCCATCTGAATGTGACGGACCGTACGGCCTTGTACGGCCTTGTACGGTAGGCCATTGTGAACCTCTCCCATCACACCAATGCTTAAACACACCCTCTTCAGCCTTAACCCCTTGTGCTTCACATCTGTTATAATCAACTCTTCAACACTCCCCCTCAAGCTTAGCTTATGAAGTCTAGCTTGGACACTATGAGATCTTCCTCATTAAAAACCTCACCAAAGAAAACCCATGGAACAAAACTTTGATGAGGGGAAAAAGAGTAAAGAACCTCATAGTAAGGGGCTCAGCTCCTAGGTGAAAGATCAATGAGTCCCAACACGGATGTAGATGGACTCCATTGTTCATCCTTGCCGCTTTTGTGAACACATCAGCAAAGTTGATCCTCACTCCGTGGGTAGCATGGCAGAATCACTCCCAAGACTATCATCTGCCTCACCCTGGTGACAATCCACTTCAATATGCTTGGTTCTCTCGTGGAAGACTGAGTTAGAGGCAATG
>NW_026014140.1:0-38884 GCF_020379485.1 Brassica napus | reverse complement strand
CAAACGGCAAGGCGCTTAGAGAAGATGCGATTAAGGAAGAATACTGAAGGCTCCCTCACAGGCAGGGAGTTCATTTGATATGAAGGCTCTCCTCAAATTAACTTCTTGCGAATGGAGTATGAAAATCTGAAGATGTATGAAAATGAAGACATTAAGGTCTTCACGGATAAGATAGTTGAATTGGCAAATCAATTAACTTATCATGGTGAACAGAAGTCGGATGTTCAACTCATACAGAAGATACTCATTTCTCTCCAACCAAGTTCGATAGCATAGTCAGTGTGTTGGAGCAAACAAGCGATTTGACTTCAACAAAGATATGACAGAGTTGATCGGGATTTTGTAGGCTCATGAAGCAAGGCTGGCTGCAAGAGAGGAAAGCACCAGTGAAGGAGCATTCGATGCTCGTGTTAAGCACGAAAATTCTGGTGTTACATCAGACACAACTCAAAGCGCCGAGGAGGCAAAAAGTGGTGTGGTTACTGCAAGAAGAATAATCATACCGAGAGCGAGTGTCGGAAGAAACAGAAGAAGGATGACCCAAAGAAGGATCACCAAAGTAACAAGGAGTGTTACAATTGTGGCAAGTTAGGCCATTTTGCAAATCAGTGCTACTCAAAGAAGAAAGAGAAGGCACATGTGAGTCTCGAAGAAGACTCGAATGAAGATCACATGTTATTCAGTGCAAGCGAAGCAGCAACAACAGTGATGGAAGATGTTTGGTTAGTAGACAGTGGAGCAACTAATCATATGACAAAGGAGGAGAATTAGTTCTCAAGGCTTGATATGAGCATCAAGGTTCCAATAAAGATTAGAAATGGAAGCACGGTCATGACAGCCGGTAAAGGTGACATTACCGTCATGACTAAAGTGGCAAGAGGACCATCAGAAATGTGTTCTTAGTTCCGGGATTGGCGAAAAATTTGTTGAGTGTTCCACAAATTGTTTCAAGCGGATACCGGGTGAGTTTCAAAGATAAGAGATGCATCATAGATGATGCAAAAGGAATGAGGATAATGGATATCCCAATGACTCACAAAAGCTATCGAATCAGGATGAGTTCAACTCAGATAGAAGAAGCCATGAGTGCTAGTGAGCAAGGAAAGATAGAGACATGGCACAAGAGACTTGGTCATGTAGGCGACAAAAGGTTGCAACAAATGCAAGACAAAGACTTGGTAAAGGTGTTACCAAAGTTTAAAGTCAAGAAGGAAGCATGTAAAGCGTGTAGACTTGGAAAGCAATCACGCAAAATATTCCCAAAGGAATCTCAAACTAAGACAAGAGAAAAGCTTGAGATTGTACATACTGATGTATGTGGGCCGATGCAGCATCAATCCGTTGATGGAAGCCGATAATTTTTGTTATTCTTGGATGATCATACGCACATGTGTTGGGTATACTTCATGAAGTAAAAGTCAGAGACATTCTCACTGTTCAAGAAGTTCAAAACAGTGGTGGAGAAGCAATCGGATTGTACCATCAAGACACTGAGATCAGATGGATGTGGTGAGTTCACTTCACGAGAATTCAACCAGTTCTGTGAAGAGGAAGGAATCAATAATCAAGTCACATTGCCTTATTCACCACAACAAAATGGTGCAGCGGAGCGCATGAATAGGACCTTGGTTGAGATGGTTAGATCGATGTTGGCAGAGCAAGACTTACCGCTCAAGTTATGGACAGAAGCGGTATACACTGCCTCATACCTTCAAAACCGTCTACCATCAAAGGCGATAGAGGAAGATGTCACTCCTATAGAGAAGTGGTGTGGACACAAGCCAGATGTGTCACACATGAGAATGTTTGGTAGCATATGCTACATACATGTCCCAGATCAAAAGAGGAGGAAGCTAGACGTCAAGGCAAAGCGTGGAGTCTTTGTTGGATATAGCAACCAATCCAAAGGCTATAGAGTTCTCATCTTGGAGAATGAGAAGATTGAAGTATCAAGAGATGTCGAGTTTGAAGAAAGCAAGAAGTGGGAATGGAAAAGGCAAGAAGAAGTGATGAAGACATTGGAGTTGTCTATAAAAAACACTCACTCGCCTGAGGAACAAACCGAATTTACATCCAGTCCTGAGGAACAAACCGAAGTTACATCCAGTCCTGAGGAACAAACCAAAGGTACATCCAGTCCTGAGGAACAATTCGGAGGTACTTTCAGTCATGTTCTCTTTCAAAATGATGATCATGATACTAGTAGTGGAGATGAAGCGGCTCAAGCTATAGAAGCTTGTCTTCATGCAAATGAATAACCATACACTTATGATGAAGCGTGTGGTACCAAGGAATGGAGAGAAGCGATGAATGAGGAGATGTCCATGATTGAGAAGAACAAGACGTGGAAACTAGTGGACAAGCCAAAGAAGAAGAATGTGATAAGTGTGAAGTGGATCTACAAGATCAAGACCGATGCAAACGACAATCACATCAAGCACAAGGCACGGCTAGTTGCAAGAGGGTTCTCTCAAGAGTATTCTAGTTGACTACCTTGAGACGTTTGCTCCTGTCTCAAGACATGATACAATAAGAGCCATACTTGCCTATGCAGCTCAGATGAAGTAGCGATTGTACCAGATGGATGTGAAGTCAGCCTTTCTCAATGGCGATCTCAAGGAAGAAGTGTATGTCACACAACCACCTGGCTATGTGACACACGGGAAGGAACACAAGGTGTTAAGGTTACAAAAACTTTATATGGTTTAAAGCAAGCCCCAAGGGAATGGTATGGAAGGATAGATTCATACTTTCTTCAAAACAGTTTTAAGAGAAGTATGAATGATGCGGCTTTATACATCATGAAGCAAGGTGGTGATGTGTTGATCGTGAGTCTATATGTGAATGATATAATCATCACAGGAAGCAACATCCAGAGCATCAACACATTCAAGGAGAACATGAAGAAAGAATTCGAGATGGTGGATCTTGGATTGTTGAACTACTTTCTTGGAATGGAAGTAATTCAAGACGATGGAGGCATATTTCTTTCACAAGAAAAGTATGCAAACAAACTTGCAGAAAAATTTGGGGAGCGAGACCGCAAGAGTGTAAGCAACCCACTTACACCACAAGGAAAAGGAGTTGAAGATGACAAGGAGTATGGAGATCCAACTAAGTATAGAAACATCGTTGGAGGGCTTTTGTACTTGTGTGCATCAAGACCTGATGTGATGTATGCAAGCACATATCTCTCAAGATACATGTCATCACCTCGCATGAAGCACTATCAAGAAGCCAAGAGGGTGTTAAGATATGTCAAAGGAACATCAAACTTTGGAGTGTACTTCACAAGCGTGAAAGAACCAAGACTTGTAGGTTACACGGACAGCGATTGGGGTGGTTCTAAGGAAGCAAGAAAAGCACTTCAGGTTATGTGTTTACTCTTGGATCAACCATGTTTTGTTGGCAATCAAGCAAGCAACAAACAGTGGCGCAATCAACAGCTGAAGTAGAGTACATAACCGTGTGTGCAGCAACAAATCAAGCAGTGTGGTTACAAAGACTATTTGAAGACTTTGGTCAGAAGTTTGAAGGAGGCATTCCGATCTTATGTGACAGCAAATCAGCAATAGCAATTGAGAAGAATCTGGTGCAACACAGAAGGACAAAGCACATAGAGATCAAGTACCATTTCGTGAGGGAAGCTGAGCAGAAAGAAATCATTGAACTGAAGTACCATTGGACGGTTCAAGGTTTGAAGATTAAGGAAGCAGCTTGGAGTCAAGTTGAGATATGATTAAGGAGGAGTGTTAAACTATAATCTAATCTCTCTTTGATACATTTACATAAGTTAGTTATTTATGTTATTACACAAAGAGTTGTAACTCTTCATGTTAAGAGGTGTGTCTCTTAGCCTAATGATTTGATCTCTATATAAAGATCAATCATTTGATGTAACATAAACACCGAATTTCAATAATAAAAATTATTTCAGATAAGTTACATCATTTTTGGAACTATCTAAAGTAAAATTTAACATCTATCTTATTTTTTCTCTCAAACTCGTGTGTAACACACAGTGATCGTTTTGTAAGACAAGCGGTTGGTAAAATATTAACAAAAAAAAAAGGAGAAGTCAGAACCGACACGGAGAGCCACCACTTGGTGTTTCGACGGACCTGCCGTGTTTTGGAAAGTGATGTCACGCGCTAGGAATCTCTCGCAGACAGCAGCTGGACCCCACAGGAATATAATATGAATTAGGTTAACGGCATCATCATTAGTTAAAAGGACTATAAACACAAGACTTGTTTTGCTGGAATATCACTTTAGTTAAACGGATTTATAATTTTTATCTTCATTTAAACGGGCACGCAAGTAACTAAAAAATATAGAACATATTTAATGATATAAGTATGTTATATAATATTTCGTTTAGTCACAGATAAAAATGATATTAATATACATTTACTATTGTTTTTTTTTATTATTTTAGAAACAATATGTTTATCTAACTAATAATAAAATTTTCATTTTTAGTTATGTAGTTCTTTTACATATTTTTTACGGTTGTTTTTCTCTTTATTATTATAATAAATTAAATTAAATTAAAATAAATTATTTAGAGTTTCAACACATAAATTATGAATATTTTTTTTTGATGTTTTAAAATTTTCTTATAAATATATTGTTTTTTGTCACCCTCTTATAAATATATTTATATATATATTTAGTTTAAATAATGAAAAAGTTGATTTTCACTATTATTTTTTTAACACAATTTTCACTATCATTTATAAAACTAACTTGATAACCTAACACATTACTATTTAAAGATTTACATATTTATTTTTAAAATTATCAAATATACCATATCATCCAAAATGATTAAGACTTCTAAACAAATATTATTGTTTAGCTTTCAGGGTAATTAGTAATTATACCATTTTGCAATTATCTTCGTAATTTATAATTACTGTTATTTAGTTAACAAATTTACAATAATGATTTATAATTAAACTAACTGCACCATTTAAAACTACGTGGAAAGGCAAAGAAGGCACACAATGAAGAGAGAAATTCTTATATAGCATGCAAATTCGTATCAGGAACACAATGAAGACTTCGATATCTATAAGCAATTTTTTTTTTCTTGAGCAAATATCTATAAGCAAATTATAAGAGAGAAATTCGTATATAACATGCAAATACACTTCAATGAGGAGAGTAAGAAGCAATTTAAAGTTTCACTTGTGGAGAAACAGAGAGCAAAAAAATATGTGACAGTGGAGGTGATTGGTTTGACTATAACTGTAGAAAATTTATTTTAGAATTTAATCTATAGGATTTTTGATTTAGTTTTAAGAAATGTAGCTTTAAAATTTCTACAGCTAAAAAGATGAAGCTTTAGAAAATAATTTTTTTACAACTATTTTTTGTGTATTTTTGCTATAGCTTTTATTTTTGGTTGAGCTTTAAAAACTAAGATAAAACATGATTGATAGTATTTAATGTTGTAGATAAAAATTAAAGCAAAAGTCAATTCCTGCAGTCCAACCAATTACCCCTAACAAATCTGTGTTTGAGTACATAAATAGGACTTGAGTTAATCTCATGGGAACCGTCTAGTACTTATCCCCTTCCACATAAGCTATGCAACCCTACATGTCACAAAACTAAAACAAACACCACGACTCGGATCAAAAAACCGACAACAAAAAGAAACTTTGACTCACCTGGTGACTACTTTGGTTGATGAGGTCAGGCTCCACAAATTTAGGAAACTTTCTATGTTTCTTCTTGCCATATATTTTGACTGCACTTGCTCTCCTGACTTCGTAGAAGATACTTTGTTGCCACCAGAGAGTCCCTCAGGATGGTAGCTTTGTGATAGGAACACATTCAATTATATCACCATCTCGGGTCTGTCAGTCACATCCAAAGTTATAAAATTTCGTTAGATAAACCATATCTTCTTTTTTTTTGGAAATGTCAACACAATTTGTACTGTTTGTTCAATTAAGAACAAAATAAACAAAACCAAAAGGTAAGAGAAATCATCATGTGTAGTGTATTAGGAGAGAGAGAAAGCAAGAATCATCAGATTATGAAACTTACCAAGTTACCGAGATCAATCAAAACATAACACATACTCAAAAGAAGAATTTCCCTACCTGAATGTTCTTGACGGCAGGTTTGTTCAGCCTATTCCAATGCTTCTTAACATCAAACTCATGCTTAGATACGCCGGACTTTGTGGCGTCGGATAGAGAGAAGAAACCGCACAACCATAAACACAATAAGAAACTCTAGCTTGGTTCTTCAAAATTACAAATTAACATGATTTTGACACATGTCAGTTATATATTTAAAAATGTGATATATGTCAAACTATCTCATAATCAAAAATATATATACTAAAATAATAAAAAAACTTTTCTTAATAATTAATTATAAATTTTATTTGATATTATTACTATTATTATTATTGTTTATATAAAGTTTGGTTTTTCAAAGTTGCTAATTAAAATGATTGTGACACATGTCAGTTATATATTTAAAAATGTGACATGTCTTAAACTATCTCATAATCAAAAATATATATACTAAAATAATAAAAACGATTTTTCTAAAAAAATTAATTATAAATATTATTTAATAGTCTTATTATTATTATTACGATTTCTCTTAAAAATTAATTATAAACATTATTTAATAGTCTTATTATTATTATTTTTATTATTATTATAATGTTTGTTTTTTTTTTTCGAATGAATGTAAAATTTTATTCAATCAAAACTTTGTACATCAAGTGCTTCTGTTGTGTTTGTAAGAAACTTCTATACTCTAGATTCTATGGAAAAAAAATCCCTTCATGGTGGTCTCTCTCTTGTTGCAAACCAAGTGGTCAAGCTCTCCTCAAGATACTTTTGCCCCAGCCCCTTGACTGAGAGTAGCTTGAGTCTGATTGTTTTATCTACAAACTTGGTGATGACATTCACAGTTTGTGGCTGTTCTCCATGTCTACGGGCATTTCGCTCTCTCCACAGCGCATGTACCGTAGCTTGAAAGGTGTAGCGGATAAGGAACTTCTTCGTCGGTGGCAGGCTTGTGTTGGAGATGATCTCTACAACGTCATTCCAAGATGTAGTGAACGCATTCTGGAGAATCCCACCAGCCAGTGATTTCCAGATCTGTCTTGAGTAGTTGCAGCTGAAGAAGAGATGGTGGCATGTTTCATCAGCTGCATCACAGAGCACACAGGCTGTGTTTGCTGTAGCGTTCCACCGGTTTATCCTATCACATGCCTGCAGTCGTTGTCGGAGTGCAACCCATACGAGGAAGGAATATTTCGGTGTGTACTGTGTGAACCATACCCCTTGACTCCACTCACAGACTGCCTGAGCCGATCGCAACTGCAGCCATGTTTTCTTTGCAGAGAAAACACTTGCATACTTCCCATCTCTCTGTTTCCAAAGAGGAGTATCCTCCTCCCCACTGACTCCATTCCTAAGCGCTTCTAATTCATTCTCAATCTCATTCAGAGGGCTCTCACGGTGTCGTCTTCTTCGGTGCTTACTCAGGACATCTGCAACAACAGCCTTATCAGATATGCCCAGAGCAATGCACCCTCGTTCTCCTATCTCATCCTTCAAGCAGCCAAGCTTCGACCACGAATCATACCAGAAGGAGGTTTCTCTTCCATTCCTCACATCTCTTCTGAAAAACTGTTTCGCAAGATCGCGTAGTTTCAGTAATTTATGCCATACCCATGATCCCGAGGTTGAGTTCATACTCACTGACCAGAACGATCCCTTTCGAATCAGATAACACTGCACCCACCGGACCCAAAGCGAATTTTGAGAGGACAGAATTCTCCATATTAGTTTTAAGGCGTGAACTGTGTTTACCTCCTTAAGAGGTCTCAGACCCAGTCCTCCTTCTTGCTTTGGCAGACAGACATCCTTCCAGCTAACTTTTGCTTTGCTAGTTTCCAAGTCTGGCCCTGACCACAGAAACGCTGAGCATAATTTTTCAATATCGCTTAGACAACTGCTCGGGAGCCTAAAAGCTTGCATCCAAAAGTTTGTGAGACTTGTGATGACTGACTTTATGAGTTGCAGGCGACCTCCGTGTGATAGGAATCTCCCAGTCCAAGACTTCATTCGCTTTCGGACTCTCTCAACCAAAGGGAGGTAGTCGTGGACTGTCATACGCTTTGTCAGGAGAGGGAGTCCCAGATATCTAACTGGTAGCTGACCGGAGACAAGAGGAAAATCTCTGAGAATGTCCTCCGCTTCGTTTGATGTAGTACCGGCTATGTACAACGAGATTTCTCAAGGCTAATCTTCAACCCCGATGCCTCTGCAAACTCTTCAAAAATCCTGAGAACCCCTTCGATGGAGCGCTTTGAACCATCAGTGAACACTATAAGGTCGTCCGCAAAGCACAAGTGTGTGAGCATAATGTTCTGACAACGCGGGTGGTAGCCGATATGCTTCCTCTCAGCTGCTTTGTCTAACATATGAAACAGAACATTAATGCAAATAACGAAGAGATAAGGAGAGAGTGCACACCCTTGTCTCGAGCCTCTTGTGCTCTGAAAAAATCCAGCTAACTCCCCGTTGACTTGTACTGAGAAGGATGCCGTGCAGACGCACAACTCGATCCAGTGTATAAACTCCTCTGGTATGTTCAGAGCTCTCAGCGTGTTCAGGAGGAACTTCCAATGAACAGAGTCGAAAGCTTTGGCAATGTCGATCTTCATTGCGCACCGTGGGGTTATATCTTCCTTGTGATAGTCTTTCACTATCTCTGTAGCCAGCAAGAGGTTCTCCACAAGCAGCCTGTCCTTTACGAACGCTGACTGGTTATGAGAGATGCACTGAGGAAGCGTGGCTTTAAGTCTGTTTGCGATAATCTTGGAAATCACTTTATACAGGACGTTGCAGCAGGATATCGGCCTGTAGTCTTTCATCTCCACTGCAGCTTCTCTTTTAGGTATAAGAGCCAGAATTGTAGAATTTAGACCTTTAGGCAGAAATCCCTTGCTAAAGAAGGATTGCACCGCGACTGTGAAGTCTTTTGTGATAACACTCCATGAAGCCTTGAAGAATTCCGTTGTGAATCCATCAGGCCCTGGTGATTTGTTGCTCGGCATATGAAAAATCACCTCTCGAATTTCGTCTTATGTCACTGGCTTTGTGAGTAGTGACCTCTCTTCGTTACTGCACCTGAAAGGAAGGATCTCGTGCAACTCCTCAACTGTTTTGCTTCGAATGTCTGATGGTTATGTGGTGAAAAACTCTTTGAAGAACCTCTCAGCCTCAGTTTTTATTTCATCCTGCGAAGAAACCACTCTACCATTCGGACATTTAATTTCCCTAATACCGTTTCTTACTTCTCTGACCTTTGCGGCATTATGAAAAGCCTTGTTGTTGTGATCTCCTATTTGTAGCCAGTGAAGCTTTGACCTTTGCTTCAGAACCTTCTCCTCGATGCCTGAAACTCTTTGCCATCTTTCATTTGCTACCATCTCAGCTTGCGCATTCTCATGTGATGGATTCCGTAGCAGCTTCTCCTGCTTGCCGCAAAGATCCAGGTAAGCTTCCTTCACCTTCTTTGTTAGCTCGCCCAACTTTGATTTGCTCAAAGCTCGGATCTTTGGCTTCAGGGCTTTTAAGGATTTTGAGAACCTATAAAGCGCTGAAATTGAGACA
The DNA here is from genome assembly GCF_020379485.1 of Brassica napus. Classification (NCBI taxonomy): domain Eukaryota; kingdom Viridiplantae; phylum Streptophyta; class Magnoliopsida; order Brassicales; family Brassicaceae; genus Brassica; species Brassica napus. The sequence goes on along the minus strand of NW_026014140.1, from coordinate 29,222 downwards.
AATAGCGGCTGTGTATCTCTCCAGAATTCTTTAACGGCTTCAAGGAACTCTGGCATGTCAGCTAGAGCATTTGAAAACTTGAAAGGCTTCCTCTTGCCCACTGCCTCCGGCTTTAGATGGAATCTTCCTCTGAGATGATCTGAGCAGCCTCCTGCCTCAAATACTCCATAAGCTTGAGTGCGCTGATTTAACCAAGCTTCGTTGATCAGAATCCGGTCCAGTTTTTTACAAATGATACCCTCATCGCGCTTGTTACACCACGTAAACTGCGGCCCCTGATACCCCATGTCTGTAAGTTTGCAATGTTGAACTACCTCCTCAAAGTCTCTCATACCAGCCGTAAATAGCCCTGCATCTTGGTGGTTTGAGTGTTCGTCTCCTTCGAGGATTTCATTGAAATCTCCCATGGTGACCCATTCCTTATTGCGGAACATAGGTGAATCCTGATGAGCTTTGAGATCCTCCCATAGTTCCTTTCTCCTCTCTGCTAGGTTCTCTGCATAGACAAAGGAGCAGAGGAATTCTTTTGTCTCACCCTCCATGAGAACCGACACAGTGATGATCTGATCCGACTTGAAAACTGGAGTCACCCTCGTTTGAGGGTTCCAAACTACCCATATTCTTCCCTTCCTACTATGCTCATAGTTATTTACACAAGACCAGCCCGGAAAAGCTGATGAAATTATTCGCTTTGACTTGCTCTCCTTTACTCTAGTTTCTAGTAATGCTCCAAACTGAAGCCCCTTATTCTGAATCCAGCTATGTACAACGGTGTGTTTTGCGGCCTTGTTAAAGCCTCTCACGTTCCAGAAGAAACCAGTCATTGAAAAGATTTGCGAGACCTTTTTCCCAGTGTAGCTGGGTTCTCTATTTCCTTTCCAACGCCTTCAGATAGCACTTTATGATTTGTTTTTGAAGCTCTTGGGAGTGAAGGCCTCAAGCTTTTCTCTTCCACAGATTCCAAATATTTCCCTTGCTCTGTCACCAAGCTGTTATTCTCTTCACTATGATCACCCTTTCTTTCTGGAGTTGTGGGGTTTTCTCCCATTGTCTCCACTTCAGCCACTGTTTCCTCTTCTTCGCTTGAGTTTCCCTTTTCATTCTCTGATTCTTTTTCCTGATCCACCAAATCGCCATTCTCGTCTACTTGATTCAGAGTATTGAAGCGCGATGCGGTTTTGACCTGACCATATTATGGTGATATCTTGGGGCTGTTACTGACTTTCCCTGGTGATACATCAGACCAACCCGCTACCACTTCACCCTCTTCAATATCTTCTATCACTTTCTCAACCTCTATCTGCTCTGGCATTTCCATTCCACTTCCACTTCCACTTTCTAGAATTTCCTTATTTCCCTCCGTGATAGCCAAATGCTCTTTAGCCTTCTCCCTTGCATACCCTTCCTCTATTATCTCAGTAACTGTTTTTTGTGTTTCTTCTTTTTTGTTCATGATACAAGCCTTTTCCATGTGCCCCCATTTGCTGCAGGTGTGACAGCGGACTGGTAGTCGCGGGTAGATGAACTCAACCGTAGTAGCTTTCCCATTCTTTGTGAAGTTGATTTTCTTTGGCAACTCCTTGGACAAATTCGCGTTCACAAAGATTTTTGCAAGCTTGAAATTGGAACACGATGCTGTTTCAGGATGAAGCTTCACCGGGTGTCCTACTGCGCTTGTGATAAAGCTCAGGCCCTCCCACGAGAACATGTTCAAAGGAACGTTCTTTAGGTAGACCCACATTGGGATTGATGTGATCTCCTGTTTCTCTTTTAGCTCCTCCGGAGTCCATTTCGTTACCACTAGAGGAATGTTTCTGATACTCCACATCCCCCTTCGTAGAATCCGAGCTCTCATTTGTGGGTCTGGGACTCGGAACTTCATTGTGGTAGAATCGACTACGTACACCTCTACAAGTTGCCCCTTTCCTCCTTCTCTCCAGATTTTGTTTACCACGGCATGGATTCTAGCGATGTGAGGCGCAGAATCCAAAAACTTCCCTATCAGAAAATCCTCCCAAAGTGGGTTCGCGTTGACGACCACTTCATCTGGAATCTCTACACTGAGTTGCCCTTCCAGATTCGTGATGTGGAGATTGTATCTCCTCAAAGCTTTTTTCTCCTGAGCTACATCAACCCACGATGTAGCTTTTGGAGCACGTTCCTTACTTCCATGTACCTTCCCCGAAGAGTCACCGTTCCCATTCCCTTTCGACGTGTCATTCTGATCCTCCGACGGTGGATCTGTGCCCGATGAGACCGGCGGCGGCGCCGAAATCATGCTGAGAACCCTAGGTCGCGTATCGCCTCAAAATCGCCAATCACCTTGTGTTACCAAAATGGTGCGTTTTTCCAACTTTAATCACCTCTATAATGTTTGTTTTAAAAGATACTAAAGATAGAGAATTATAAAAGATAAATATTATATTTTAAGAAAAAAATATTGAAAAAAAAAAATTGTAAAATCCTACAAGTACAATAAATTATTTAATAAAAACAAGAAGAAAAACTAACTTTAAAAGAAATAATTTTACTTTTTTAGAAGTCTAATTAAAAGAAAATCGTAAAAGTACTATTATTATTTTCTTATAAGTAACTAATTTTTATTTTTTAATAGATAATTGTATGTTAAAAAATTATGACCAAAACTAATTACAAATATTTCACATCTATATTTAGGTTTAAGCTTCCACATATTATTTTTACAAAATACAATAGTATTTACGTGAAAAGTATTTTTTTTGTCATCAACTTATACAAACTTATAAGTAACTAACTTTTCTTCTTTTTTTTGTCATGAAAAATATTACCTGAGTATTTTCTTTAATTTTTTGGTACAACTCAACTTTTTATTATCTTTATTACATCTTATGATGCTAACATAACTTTTAATTTTGATGTTGTTGTCATACATAAGTATGTGTGAATATGATGAATATGTATTTGTATGTATAAGCCAAAATCTATAAATAATTAAACATAATTGTTTTCTGTTAAAAAATAAAATAATTGTATAAAAATCTAAAAGAAAAACTAATTATAAAATAAATAATTTCCTTTTTAAAAGTCTAAATAAAATAAAAATGTAAATATAATTTTATTTTTCTTATAATTAACTAACTTTACTTTTTTAATAATTTTGTGTTAAAAAATATGAACCAAAATTAACTTCAAATATTTAACCTGATATGATTGTGACATGTTTCAATTAAAAAAAATAGATTATGAATATGTCACTAAAAACTGAAATTATGTGAAAAGAACTTCTTCTTTTCCTAAAATTTTAACTAAAAGAGATTTCTAAAAAAAATATTTTCTAATCTTAACCATCTAAGACCTTTTCTATTTTTTAAAAAATTGAAAACATATTAGTGATATTGAAAAAAATGAATTTTAAAAATTGCAACTTTTAAAAATAATTAATATTAACTAAAACTAATTATTTTATCGAAATTTTATTTTTTTAAATCCTAACGAAATATAATTGTAAAATATTATGTAATATTAATTTATTTTTTTTAAATCCTAAAAAAATGTAAAATAATATTTGATAGTTGTGTTCCTCCTTTATAAAAAAATCCTGAAGAAAAGAATTTTGTATCATATTTTTAAGTCGTAACCAAAAGAGAATGGTAAGAAATTATTTGATAATATTTTTAAGAGAGTATTTGATGATGAACAAGTATTAAAAACTTATTTAATTAAAAAAAAGTGCAAAATTAGTATTGATACAAATTGTAAAAATAGTAATTTTAATTTTTTTTACTAATAACTTAAAATATTTATTTGATAGGAATTTTGTTTTTCTAAAATTTTAAAGAGAAGATAATTGTAATAGGTTATATGACAGTAATTTTCACTTTCTAAACTCTTAAACAAAATTATAAAAAAGTATTTAATTTAATTTTTTTATTTTTTAAATTGTAAATAAAAAGAAGATTTATACAATAGAATGTTTTCCTTTTTTTTAAAGCCTAACAAAATAAAAATTTAAGAGAATTAGGCCAAAAAAACACGAACTTTGCAGGAATTGCCAAAAGAAACATGAACTTTTGAGATGACCAAAAAAACACAAAACTTTCGTTGACTTTAGAATTAAATAACAATATTTTCGTTGAGTTGTCAATTTAACACGCCGTCAGCAAATTTAACAGAAAAATTTGACGTCGTTTATTGTTGGCGTTAAGTGAAATAAAAAGAAGTAGACCATTGGATTCGAACTAGGGTTGGTTGGGAGAAATTGCAAGGTATTTTACCACTGGGCTAGTGGCACTTTCAATGGAGTTACTTACATATTTAATTTTATTTGGTATTGATTGAATATAAAAAATTCTCTATTAACTTTAAAAGATCTTTAAAATTCCAAAAAATTGAAAACAAAAATTCTAAAATTAATTTTGAAATTAAAATTAAAAATAAATTTTTATTTTTTTCTTTAAAAAAATCAAAAATCTTACAAATTTCAGTTTTTTGAAAATTATTTCTAAAAATTGAAATTAATTGTACACACATAAAAAGATACCCACATATTAAAATTAAATTAAAATGCTTAAAATAAATATTGTACCCAATATGAGTGCAATTTTAATTTTTAGCTGATAATTGTAATTTTAATTCTTTTCATTTTCTTTGAATTTTTAAATTTTTTGGAATTGGAATTTTAATTTGTGGGTATTTTTTGTAATATGTGGGTATTTTTGAAAAAAAAATTGGAATTAAAAAAAAATGAAAATTTTGGAAGATTTTTGATTTTTTAAAGAACAAATAAAATTTTATTTATAATTTTAATTTCAAAATTAATTTTATAAATTTTTTAGAGAATTGTTTTATATTCAATCAGTACCAAATAAAATTAAATGTGTTAGTAACTCAATTGAAAGTCCCACTAGCCGAGTGGTAAAATACCTTGCCATTAGTCCTAATCAACCCGAGTTCGAATCCAGTGGTGTGCTTCTTTTTATTTTCAAATCATGTGAAACGACGTCATTTCTTCTCATTTGAAAACGACGTCGTTTCGCTTAACGCCAACATTTAACATTGTCTTAACCGTGGGTTCACGGTGTGCTAAAATGGCAAGTCAATCTTAAGTTGCTTAATAAACTAAAAAAAGTCAATAAAAATACAATATTCGTTTAGCCAAACTCGAGTACATATTTGTTTTGGCGATTCGTGTAAAGTTAATGTTTTTTTTGGCCGAATTCTCAAAAATATAAAGACTTATTTAATAAAACATTAAATTAGTACATAAGAACATGTTTAATGTTGTCATTGACTCGATCGGTGTATTTGAATTTTATTTTATTTTTACTTTTCATTCAATTTTTTATTTCGGGTTGTGTTCAGTTTAAACGTTTAAGTATAGTATTTTCTCTAATTCTAAGTACAAAGTTTATAACAATTCATCTACTCACCATGATTATAAAATACAAATATTAACTTGAACTTATGTCTGAAAACAGATTTTAATTATAAAATAAAATGATTTATTATTTTATAGTTTTTATTAAATTAAAACATCAAAAAAAAACCCTTTGCAATTCAACGGGCTCGTATCATGTAAATAAATAAAGTTGCTTACCAATTTCTTAGAGCAGCACAATTTCTTCTTCTTTCCTTTCTCGTACTCACTGAGAATCTCTTCATGGTAGAACGTTGCATGCATGTACGTTCCTGTGTATTCACATACACCAATAATTCTATGACATACATACTAGTCAAGAAAAGTTTTGAAAAATGTGACAAGTATTACTAAGTACATATCCTAAAAAGTAAAAAAAAAAACAATCAAATTTCTTTCAATCACGTACATGCCAACTCTCTAGTTGTAAAAAGAAAACCGCTAATTTTTTTTTTGCAAATATCGACTAACTACTGTGAACTCACTCTTTAACTTATCCATCTGAAAGGTTGCTTCTTGGTTGACAAAAAAAAAAAAGTTGCTTCTTCTACAGAATGGGCAATCTAAGTTAAGATATGTAAGCCCACTTCATGGCCCAAGTGTTCATCTCAGCCTAACTGGTTTGTTACTCAAGGGTGTGAAGCTGAGCAAACGCGAATTTTGGGTTTGTATTGATCAATTTTCGGCTTTTGTTTCCAAAGGACTGAGTAAGACAGAGATCAAGTCAATTCCCGAATGCCGTCTGTTTCAGAATGAGTATGCTATTGAAGCTATCAAAGTAACTTCTCCATTACTCTAAGCTTACTATGTGATAGATTCCCTAGAAATTATCTGCATAGAGTTGGAGTTATACTTCACTTGTCGTTATGTAATCAGGACAGGAGGTGTCTGCAATTGTGTTTCCATTGATTCTCGAGGTTCTTGAAGTTTTTGCAGCTTGGTTCTACAAAAATTTGTGTAAAGACAAATGATGGAGTTGTTCTTGCAGTCGAGAAGAGTATCACGTTACCCTTACTGGTAAACTCTCGCTGTGAGACTTTTGGTGGGCTTCTGCTCTTTGCTTTCTTAAAGTCTCTCCTTCTTTTATTCAGAAGCCGAGCAGTGTGGAGAAAATCATGGAAACTGATGACCATATATGTTGTGCAATGATTTGTCTGATTGCTGATGCATGTAATACTTGTTGAGCACGCACGAGAGGAGACATAAGTGAGACCGCTCTCTGTTCCTACTTCCTAATCAGCTCTGCCTAAGAAGGGTCATAACTTTTTCTTTTTCTTTTACCTCAGATTTATGAATTTTACTATGGGATCATTTGTAAACACGTTTCAGGTTCACAATTGAATTGAACGAAATGAAAACATAGTTTTCTTAAATTGACACATGTCCTGTTTTTTAAACCTAATCCCCCCTCCACAAAGTTATGTATTGATTTTGGCCTTGTGAGTTGTTGCATAATATGAGTTAGACCACTTAACTAGTACCACTTTCAGTTACAACAGTACATGTGGCACCAAGCAAAGATTGTGTCTTTAAAAGGACTAAAGGAGGCGTTATGAATTTTCCTCTTGATAGAGTTTTCAGCGCAATAACATTAGAGTTTGGGAAGTTTTGTTTTGGTGAGAAGAACAATGCATGAAGTTTGATAGGAATAGTTAACATTTTCTTAAGGAATACATTATTACATCAAACCATTTCATAAATGTTAAAATAAAGATAGAACTCGGATCAGACAGAACAGTCGTAAGGGATACAAATCGAATTCAACCAATCATTTCGGTTGATAAAGGTATAAACCGAGTACTTCTGAGCTTCTTCATCCGTCATATTGGGTTTGTACACATTCTACACGGTTGATAAGACCCAAACCCCAGTTCCACTGTTCTTGTACTCTCCATACCTCAACGTCCTAGGGTTCCATGTGATCCAACCCCTCGGCTCAACCATGTCTCCTAAAAACATCTTCATAACAAGAACCGTTGCAAACGGCTTCCAAGGCCATCCAAGTTACAGAGCCGGCTCAGAGGACAAACCACACAAACCATCGTTCAGTGCATACAATACGAGAGAACATAATATATTTATTAATAAAAGTTATATAAATAGTAAAAGAGATAGTGAACGAAACAAGACAAATATATCAGACGGTTTTGGTCCCAAATAGTGATGAATATTCAATTCTTTATAATTTCAAGGAACGAGAAGGAACATTCATTCCTTATCATTTTATTACAAATATAAAATTTAACGAATATGAAAATAATGTATAGACATAAAATAGCAGGAATAGAAAAATAGTTGTTTCATCTCAAAATTAACAAGGAATCATTTGTTATTTATTAACAAAAAATTATTCTTTGTGAATGTTGATTTTTTAAGAATGATAAGAAATTAAATATTTATCTTCGTTCTTTGGTCACTATACATTTAGTTTACCATTCTGATATATTTTTAATTTCATTTAGAACGTTTAAGTATTTTTAATGTCTAAATTATATTTGTAATTATATATTTGTAATTTTAAGCTACTAATGCAAATAGTGATGCTGCAAGGAAACAAATTGTAATCACTTCAGCGATGGAAAATTCAATATTCCTAACTTAATAACCCAAAATAAAAACTTAAGAAATACAATTTGCCATCAAAAAATGTTTTTTATAAATATTTACTCTATTCCTCAGTGAGTTTTGGGTAAAATACTTAGTAAATAAATATCTTAGTAAATAAATAGTTATATTTGGGTAAGTAGTTACATTTGGGTAGACAGTTATATTTTTAATGTCAAAATTATATTTGTAATTATATATTTGTAGTTTTAAGCTATGGATGCAAATAGTGATGCTGCAAGGAAACAAATTGTAATGGAAACACTTCAGTGATGAAAAAATCAATATCCCTAACTTAATAACCCAAAATAAAAACTTAAGAAATAAAATTTGCCATCAACAAATGTTTTTTCATAAACATTTAGTCTATCATCCTAATATATTTGTAATTTAATTTTGAAACGTTTAAATATTTTAAATTTCTAAATTAATTCAAAATACTTAATGAAATTTAAAAAATATCAGACATGTTAATTTCATAAATTAAAATCAAATCACATGACCGAAAGAAACATTACTCAACATGTTCTTTATAAAAAACAATGGAAAATTTAGATAGCAGAGTGGTTCGGAAAATTCAGATAGCTACTACACCCAAAAAAAATCAGATAGCTAAAATCATTCTTTAATTTTTATATTTATAAATTCTCAATCATTTGTATAACAATTAAATGATGATCAATCCCAAGACAGGAAGGTCGACAATAGTAAAGAAGATAGTGAACGAAATGAGACAATATCTTGAATTCCTTAAAAAGAGAGACACTATCTTATGGTGAATGATGCAACAGGAAGACAGATTCATTAGACTCGAGTCAAAATGTCATTAAACAAAAGAACATAAAATTAGCAATAAGAAAAAATAAAAATTAGACTTTCAGTAGATAAACTTAGAATAAATATATACAAATCATATATATTGGATTGTGTTGTTATACCAATTTATTTGTAAAGAGATGTTCAAAAAGTTTCTAAGTTAACACTTTTAATACTAACGAAAAGTGGATCAAAATCATGATTTCATATATCTCATCAAATTATATTTTGTTTATATATGTTTTCGTGCAATTTAATGGAATGTAGGATATGTAGTCAAATAATTTTGGTCTCAGTCAAATTTCTTGTGGTATGTTTGTTGATATTTTATTTTCTTCTTTGGTCAAAGATTGTTGATAATTTCTTTCTTAAAAATAATAAAACCAAATCCATATATTAAGAATATATATAATTTATATATTACAGGAAAGAAATTGTAAATAATCTTATACAATATGTAATTTTGTACCCATATAGGAATTTTGACTACGAGATGGGACAAAAACAATTCGACTACATATCCTACATTCCATAAAGGTTAATAAAATTATAATAAAAAATTAATACTTACATTTCAAATCATCTATACTTAAATATATAAGATATGATATCAAAAATGTCTAATTAAAACTTAATAATTATTTTCAAAGATATCTTACCCAAATATAACGTTTTTAGCAAATATGAAAATTTTGTTATGGTAAGAAAATAAAATGAAAATGCAGAATATATTGAGATTATTTTGGATTGATGTGTTTAATTCTATGACCAATAGTCCTATAAATTGATCTTAAATTTGCAAACCAATTGTGTATTCTTCACTAGACGAAAAAATGAGTTTCACAAAGACCTTTGTAACCTGCTTTTTTGCAGCTATATTTGTTATTTCGGTGTCCATCCAACCCCATATGGCTTCCCGTATGGTTTTAACTTTTATCTACTAAATTACTGCAATTAATTAACTTTTATCATTGAAAATAAAAAGCAATATATTCACAAATAGTCTATGCTGTGTCTTTCGTATGAAATGATGCAAAATATGGGGTTTTATAAATATATTTTTTATAGTTATATACACAATAATTAACTTAATGTAATGTTTGTGTAGATAGCACAAAGAAATATGATCCGGTTGTTGTTACATGCTTAAGTACTGTATGTACGAGTACATATACATCAAGAGAATGTGAGGGTTATTGCATATCAAAGGGGTACAATAATGGAGAATGCCGTGCTTTGGATCTTCAGAAACCTGTAGGGCCTGACCATTGTTGTTGTTATTATGAAAAGCGTTGATCAGCTAAATTCCTTATCTTGAGAAGTATGTGATTTCGCATAACAAAATATCATCAAATAAATTTCATTTGATCAGATATGCTATTTGCAACTTAAACACACACAAGCCCGATTATGTTTATAGTGGCAGCCACATCTTTTTATCATTATTAGCTATTGGCGTTGGTCAACATTGAGAACTAAGTCGTTGTAGTTTTATAAGAACCGATTTTAAGCTACAGATGCAAATAGTGATGATACAAGGAAACAAATTGTGAATGGAATCAATTCATTGATGGAACTTCAATACTCCAGCTCAATTGTACCCAAAAAACAAATAAAAACTTTAAATAATGCAATCTGCCATAAAAATGATATATAAATATTTAGTTTATCATTCTAATATATTTGTGATTTCATTTTAGAACGTTTCATTTTTTTTTATAAACTTAAAATATATTAGGCATATATGTTTCATGAATTAAAACTATAACCGCATGAACGAAACATGAATTGATAATTCAGATATTAAAAACACTACCCAACATTTACTTGATTCAAAATCATGTTCTTGACAAAAAAAACTACAGTGGGAAATTCAGATAATGGACGAGTTCGAAAAATTCAGATAGCTAAAATCATTTTAAACTCAATAATATGTGTAATAATCAATTGGTGATCAATCTCAACTAATCTCTAATACTAGGATCTAGAAAAGATATGAAAATACAGAGCACAAACACATTTTAATGTATTGATAAAATAAATAATGATTCGACCAACGATATGTAGGTTACACTTCACAACAATAACATCTCAAAGACCGAGCGAGAAAGGGAAACCGGTCGAACCTAACCAGCCTCCACCACCAATAAACTGACCAGCAGTATATCTCTGAGCTTCAGAAGCAGCTGTGATTACCTTAAAGCCCCTCCACCTCACTCTCCTTGCAGTTTCAGCCCCTGCTCCTTTGTTCGCATACTCTCTATAAGTCAAAGTGTTCAACGCAAAAGTCCCTGTCCACTCGGACCACCTTTCTGGTCGGATCACGTTAGAAATATCAGACTGCATTATCACTGTTTGTGAATACTCTTTCCACAGCCGACCAGATACGTCGGAAAACTACTTCTCACGGGCTGCAAATCTGATGTGGCACCGATCCTACATCTTTGGATAACGATCCCTGTGTTCTGGTTAGGATCAGTCCTTCCTTGGGCCGTGACCATGTTTTTTCTGGCCGGAGTTTGGTCGGCGAGCATGGATGTCGCAGTCTTAGAGAACGACGGCGGCGTTTCCGAAGATGAACGGTTCCGACGATGAGGCACTTGACGAAAAACTGACGGTTAGAATGGACGCATATATTGTCTTGGTAAGCTAAATATATCACATTGGTAAAAAGCGGAGAAGTCAGAACCGACGCGGAGAGCCACCACTTGGTGCTTCGATGGACCTGCCGTGTTTTGGAAAGTGGTGTCACGCGCTAGAAATCTCTCGCAGACAGCAGCTGGACCCCACAGGAATAGAATATGAATTAGTTAAAAGGACTATAAACACAAGACTTGTTTTGCTGGAATATCACTTTAGTTAAACGAATTTATAATTTTTATCTTCATTTAAAACTAAGGTAAAACCTGCCCTAAGGGCGGGCAAGTAAGTAAAAAATATAGAACATATTTAATGATATAAGTATGTTATATAATATTTTATTTAGTCTCAGATAAAAATGATATTAATATACATTTACTATTGTTTTTTATTATCTAAGAAACAATATGTTTATCTAACTAATAATAAAAATTTCATTTATAGTTATGTAGTTCTTTTACAAAAATTTTACGGTTGTTTTTATCTTTATTATTATAATAAATTAAATTAAATTAAATTATTTAGAGTTTCAACACATAAATTATGAATAATTTTTTGATGTTTTAAAATTTTCTTATAAATATATTGTTTTTTGTCACCCTCTTATAAATATATTTTCTTAATTTAAATAATGTAAAAAGTTGATTTTCACTATTATTTTTTGAACACAATTTTCACTATCATTTATAAAACTAACTTGATAACCTAACACATTACTATTTAAAGATTTACATATTTATTTTTAAAATTATCAAATATACCATATCATCCAAAATGATTAAGACTTCTAAACAAATATTATTGTTTAGCTTTCAGGGTAATTAGTAATTATACTATTTCGCAATTACCTTAATTACTGTTATTTAGTTAACAAATTTACAATAATGATTTATAATTAAACTAACTGCGCCATTTAAAACTATGTGGAAAGGCAAAGAAGGCAAGGCCACATCAGGAACACAATGAAGACTTTGATATCTATAAGCAATTTTTTTTTCCTTGAGCAAATATCTTTTTTTTTTACAACAAGACATTCACAGACTCATGTTGACTCTGTAAACCAAAACGGCAACTCCGCATCCATATGAACGACGAAAGACGGTTGTTTCCTAGCACTACGTGCCAAGCTATCCGCCCTTTGGTTCTCCGTTCGAGGAACATGGATGATGTCTGAGTTGAGGAAGCTTCTTCGTAAAAGCTTGATATCTTCCAGGTAGCTTTCGAATGCTGGCCATTCTTCTGGTTCTGAAACCATCTTCACCAATTGAGAACAATCCGTTGCAAACGTTACCTGAAACTGTCGTAAGTTCTTCATACATTCCATTGCCCAAATCAACGCCTTCACCTACGAGTGAAGAGGTGATAGACACGCCCTTACATTCCTTATTCCTAGTAAACCATCAAAACTCGGTAAGGTACTATACCATCCTTGTCCCGAAAATAGATCATTCTCTTTCCACGAACCATCTATGAAACACCATCGTCCTGTAGTTTCTAATATAGGTCTGGTATGTACTTGCCGCTCCCTTCTTTGATCAGTGATTACTTGTGCTTCAGCCCAAATCGTCGATTTCAGTTCTGCTAATCGAATTGTTTCCTTTGGATCATTATCCAGATTACTAAACACTTTATTGTTCCGACCTTTCCATATATACCATAATATCCATGTGAATTGGTGATCAGCTATCTTTGGAGTAACCCTCCAAAAGAGATGATCCATGTTACCAAAAAATGAACAAATAGGAAAATAGTTCGGATTCGATGGTATCTTAGATAATGCCCACACTTGGCGTGCTGGAGGGCATTCAAAAAACACATGATTTATTGATTCCTCCGGGTCTCCACATCGAGCACAACAAATATCTCCTTGTATCCCTCTCCCCCGAAGATTCTTCATTACCGCTATACAACCCGAAAGGAGTTGCCATAGGAAATGCTTTAGCTTCGGCGGGCACCGCACTTCCCAACAGAAAGCTTTTAACGTATCCACTGTGGGTCCATAAAAATCTGGTGGTTTTTCCTTATCAGGATAGACCCGTTCCACTTGATACCATGATTTGACCGAATATTTCCCATTATTAATGAAATGCCATCCATTCCTATCTTCCATCTTGTGTCTACTTAATGGAATACTTTCAATAATTTGTGCATCATGAGGATCCACCAAAGCCCTAGTTGCCTCAAGATTCCAAGTCCGGGATTCCAAATTAATGAAGGAATCCACTGTGAGATCCGGGTAACTGTTGTGAATATTTTTGTTTGCTGGTCTCGGGCGAGTGGCTGGGATCCAAGGATCATTCCATACTGAAATAGATGAACATGTTCCCACCCTTTTAATTAGTCCTTTACAAACCAGAGATCTAGCAGAAATCATACTTCTCCAGCCATATGACGAGGAGTAAGATCGGATCGGTTCAAGGGGTGAAACATTCCTATAGTACCGTCCTTTAAAGACTCTCGAGAAAAGAGTATTTGGCTTCTCAATCAGCCTCCACAGTTGCTTTCCAAGCATCACCGTGTTAAAATCCATAAGATCCTTAAAACCTAAACCACCATTATCTTTAGGGAGACATAATTTATCCCATGATTTCCAATGCATACCTTTTGTGCTTCCTCCTGGACTCCACAAAAATTACGCTATTGCACTAGTTAATTTTTTAACTATAGCTTTTGGTAATCTATAAACAGACATGACATGATTTGGCAGAGCCGTAACCACCGACTTAATGATCACCTCCTTTTCACCTTTAGTAAAATATCTAAAAGTCCATCCATTTACCCTATTGTTCAAGTGTTCTTGAACAAATCCAAACACTTGGACCTTAGATCCACCAAGGCTTTCGGGTAATCCTAGATAAGATCTCATTCCGCCTAAATTCTGAATACCCAGAATATCTCGCAACTCTTGCCAACTAGACTCTTCAATCTTATGTCCAAATTGAATTGAGGATTTCTGAAAATTAATTTGTTGTCCTGAAACAGCCTCGTATTCTTTTAAGATCCTGAGAATAGTTTGACATTCTTCTCTATTTGCCTTACAAAAGAAAAGGCTATCGTCAGCAAATAACAAATGAGAGATTGCCGGACAAGCTCTCGCCACCTTCATACCGGTTAATTGTTTCACCCTCTCCACCTTCTTAATATTCACAATTAAAGCCTCAGTACACATAATAAATAAATAAGGAGACAATGGATCCCCTTGACGTAGACCTCGCTGGGGGACTATAAGACCTCGCGGCTGGCCGTATAGGAGGACCCTATATTGAACCGAAGAAATACATTCCACGATTAGAGTGATCCAGCGGGGGTCAAAACCCATTTTGTTAAGAAGGGCCTCAATAAAACTCCGCTCTATCCGATCATACGCCTTACTCATATCCGTTTTAATGACCATAAACTTGTTTTGACATGACTTATTTGTTCTCAGACCATGAAACATTTCCTGCGCTATAAGAATATTATCAAATATTAACTTTCCTGCCACAAAAGCCGATTGTGTCTCCGAAATTAATCGGGGGAGTCAAATTTTCAGTCGTTGACACATAACTTTCGATATAATCTTGTAACCCACATTACATAGACTTGTTGGCCGTAGTTCCATCATCCTTGTAGGCCTTTCTACCTTTGGGATCATACATATATTAGTAATATTTAACCGTGGATCCAAGTTGCCTGTAACCAAGAAATTATTCACTATCTTAACCACGTCCTTCTTAACAATATGCTAGAAGTGTCGAAAAAACAGGGCTGTCATTCCATCCGGGCCTGGCGCTTTCTCTGGGTGCATCATAAAAAGAGCCTGAAAAACCTCTTCCTCTGTTGCTATCCTCAATAGAATCTGATTCATTTGGGGGGAAATAGACGGTACTATCTCGTCCAGAAAATTATCAAAGTCCGTTGGGTTTGTAGTGCTAAAAAGACCATCAAAATAATCCACCGCCACCTTCTCAATCTTATTTTCCTCCGTAATCCAATTACCTAGATCACCATGGAGTCTCACTATTTTACTACGGACCCTACGCTGCTTTGTTAGAGCATGGTAATATTTGGTATTAAGATCTCCAGATGAATGCCACATATTCTGACTTTTCTGATGCCAATATTCCTCTTCATCCTTATATGCCTCTTGTAACTTTCTGGACACCTCAAGGATGTCCTCTTGTGATCTACTATTATCTGACTGGACCTCCTCAAGTGCATGTTGAAGATCTTTAATTTTATCCTTCCCGTATGGTTAGTTATCCTTATGCCATGATGATATTTCATTACGCAGTAATTTTCATGATGACAATTAATAATTTTTGTAACAAATATCTATAAGCAAATTATAAGAGAGAAATTTGTATATAACATGCAAATACACTTCAATGAGGAGAGTAAGAAGCAATTTACGGTTTCACTTGTGGAGAAACAGAGATCAAACAAATATCTGACAGTAGGGTGATTGGTTTGGCTGTAACTTTAGAAAATTTATTGTATAATTTAGTATGTAGGATTTTTTGATTTAGCTTTAACGAATGTAGCTTTAAAATACAGCTAAAAAGATAGAGCTTTAGAAAAAAAAGATTCTTACAACTATTTTTTGTGTGTTTTTTTATGTATCTTTAGTTTTTTTGTTGTAGCTTTAAAAACCAAGATAAAACATGATTGGTGGTATTTAAGGCTGTAGATAAAAATTAAAGCAAAAGTCAATTCCTACAGTCCAACCAATTACCCCTAATAAATCTGTGTTTAATTACAAAAATAGGACTTGAGTGAATCTCTTGAGAACCGTCTAGTACTTATCTCCTTCCACATAAGCTATGCAACCCTACATGTCACAAAACTAAAACAAACACCACAACTCGGATCAAAAAACCAACAACAAAAAGAAACTTTGACTCACCTGGTGACTACTTTGGTTGATGAGGTCAGGCTCCACAAATTTAGGAAACTTCTATGTTTCTTCTTGCCATATCTTTTGACTGAACTTGCTCTCTAGACATCATCTTCCTTAGTCCTCATCATGAGAATGGTTCCTTCAGAACATTAACCATATCAATGCCATTACTGAGGGATATGTATGTACTTCTCTTCCTGACTTCGTAGAAGACACTTTGTTGCCACCAGAGAGTCCCTCAGGATGGTAGCTTTGTGATAGGAACACGTTCAATTATATCACCATCTGGGGTCTGTTAGTCACATCCAAAGTTATAAACTTTCGTTAGATAAACCATATCTTTTTTTTGAAATGTCAACACAGTTTGTATTGTTTGTTCAATTAAGAACAAAATAAACAAAACCAAAAGGTAAGAGAAATCATCATGTGTAGTGTATTAGGAGAGAGAGAAAGCAGGAATCATCAGATTATGAAACTTACCAAGTTACCAAGATCAATCAAAACATAACACATACTCAAAAGAAGAATTTCCCTACTCGGATGTTCTTGACGGCAGGTTTGTTCAGCCTATTCCAATGCTTCTTAACATCAAACTCATGCTTAGATACACCGGACTTCGTGGCGTCGGATAGCGAGAAGAAACTGCACAACCATAAACACAATAAGAACCTCTAGCTTGGTTCTTCAAAATTACAAATTAACATCATTGTGACACATGTCAGTTATATTTTTAAAAATGTGATATGTGTCAAACTATCTCATAATCAAAAATATATATACTAAAATAATAAAAACAATTTTTCTTAATAATTAGTTATAAATTTTATTTGATATTATTATTATTTTTTACAGCAAGACATTCACAGACTCATATTCACTCTGCAAACCAAATTGGTAACTCTGCATCCATGTGAACGATGAAAGACGGTTATTTTCCAGCACTGTGTGCTAAGCTATTTGATTCTCCACCCAAAGTACATGAACAATATCTGAGTTAAGGAAGCTTCTTCGAAGAAGCTTGATATCTTCCAGATAACTTTCGAAAGCTGACCATTCTTCTGGTTCCGAAATCATCTTCACCAATTGAGAACTATCCGTTGCAAAACGTAATCTGAAACTGTCGTAAGTTCTTCATACATTACATTGCCCAAATCAAAGTATCCACCTCCGAGTGAAGAGGTGAAAGACTTGCCCTTACATTCCTTGCTCCTAATAATCCATCAAAACCCGGTAATGTACTATACCATCCCTATCCCGAAAATAATTCCTTCTCTTTCCACGAACCATCTTGAAAACACCATCGTCCTGAAGTTACCAATGGGAGTTTGGGCTGCGCCTGTCGTTCCCCCTGATGATCAGTGAGTACAAGTGCTTCAGCCCAAAGTGATGATTCTAATTCTGCTAATTGAAGTGTATCCATGGGATCAATATCCAGATCACTAAACACTTTGTTGTTCATGGCTTCTCATATATACCATAATATCCATGCAAATTGGTGGTCATCCATCTTTGGATGGACTCTCCAAATAATATGATTTATGTTACCAAAAATAGAGGAAAAAAACCGGGATTCAATGGTATTTTAGATAATTCTCATATTTGATATTATTATATTATTATTGTTTAAATAAAGCATGGTTTTTTAAAATTGCTAATTAACAAGATTGTGACACATGTCAGTTATATATTTAAAAATGTGACATGTGTTAAACTATCTCATAATCAAAAATATATACAATAAATAATAAAAAATGATTTTTCTAAAAAATTAATTATAAATATTATTCAATAGTCTTATTATTATTATTATTATTATTATTACGATTTTTCTTAAAAATTAATTATAAATATTATATAATAGTCTTATTATTATTATATTATTATTATTATAATATTTGTTTTAAAAGATACTAAAGATAAAGAATTATAGAAGATAAATATTATATTTAAGAAAACATATTAAACAAAAAAAATTGTAAAATCCTACAAGTACAATAAATTATTTAATAAAAACAAGAAGAAAAACTAACTTTAAAAGAAATAATTTTACTTTTTTAAAAGTCTAATTAAAAAAAATCGTAAAAGTACTCTTATTATTTTCTTATAAGTAACTAACTTTTTTTAATAGATAATTGTATGTTAAAATATTGACCAAAACTAGCAACAAATATTTCACATATATATTTAGGTTTAAGCTTCCACATATTATTTTTACAAAATACAATAGTATTTACGTGAAAAGTATATTTTTTTTTCATCAACTTATACAGACTTATAAGTAACTAACGTTTCTATTTTTTGTCATGAAAAGTATTACCTGAGTATTTTCTTTTAATTTTTTGATACAACTAAACTTTTTATTACCTTTATTACATCTTATGATGCTAACATAACTTTTAATTTTGATGTTATTGTCGTACATAAGTATGTGTGAATATGTATTTGTATGTATAAGCCAAAATATATAAATAATTAAACATAATTTTTCTGTTTAAAATAAAATATTTGTATTAAAATCCAAACGAAAAACTAATTATAAAATAAATAATTTCCTTTTTTAAAAGTCTAAATAAAATAAAAATGTAAATATAATTTTTTTTTTAATTAACTAACTTTACTTTTTAATAATTTTGTGTTAAAAAATATGAACCAAAATTAACTTCAAATATTTCACCTGATATGATTGTGGTATGTGTCAATTAAAAAAAATAGATTGTGAATATATCAATAAAAACTGCCATTATGTGAAAATAACTTCTTCTTTTCCTAAAATTTTAAATAAAAGAGATTTTAAAAATATATTTTCTAATCTTAACCAGTTAAGATTTTTTCTCTTTTTAAAAACAAATCTTAACCAGAGAGAATTGTAAAATTTTATTTAATAATAATTTTTACTTAAAACAATTAATGATAAGCATAATAGTAAAAATTATTTAGTTAACAATACGAAATTGAAAACAAATTAGTGATATTGAAAACAAAAACGAATTTTGAAAATGGTAACTTTTAAAAATAGTTAATATTAACAAAAAATAATTATTTTATCAAAATTTTATTTTTCTAAATCCTAGACGAAATATAATTGTAAAAGATTATGTAATATTAATTTCTTTTTCTAAAATTCTAAAAAAATGTAAAAGAATATTTGATAGTTGGTTTCTTTTTTTATAAATAAATCCTGAAGAAAAGAATTTTGTATCATATTTTTAAGCCCTAACCAAAAGAGGATTGTAAAAAATTATTTGATAGTAATTTTAAGAGAGTATTTGATGATGAACATGATAGTAAAAATTATTTAATTAAAACAATAAGCGTAAAATTAGTATTGATACGAATTGTAAATAGTAATTTTAATTTTTTTTTACTAATAACTAAAAATAATTATTTGATAGCAATTTTATTTTTCTAAAATTCTAAATAGAAGATAATTGTAATAGGTTATATGACAATAATATTTCTTTTCTAAACCCTTAAACAAAATTGTAAAAGAGTATTTAATTTAATTTTTTTATTTTTTAAATTGTAAATAAAAAGAAGATTTATACAATAGAATGTTTTCCTTTTTTTAAAGCCTAAAAAAATAAAAATTTAAAGACTTATTTAATAAAACATTAAATTACTATATAAGAACATGTATAATGTTGTAATTGACTCTATTGGTGTATTTGAATTTTATTTTAGTTTTACTTTTCATTCAATTTTTTATTTCGGAATGTGTTCAGTTTAAACATTTTGATATAGTATTTTCTCTAATCCTAAGTACAAAGTTTATAACAATTCGTTTACTCACCAAGATTGTAAAATACAAATATTTACTTGAACTTATGGGTGAAAACAGATTTTAATTATAAAATAAAATAATTTATTAAAATGATTGTGACACATGTCAGTTATATATTTAAAAATGTGACATGTGTTAAACTATCTCATAATCAAAAATATATATACTAAAATAATAAAAACAATTTTTCTAAAAAAATAATTATAAATATTATCTAATAGTCTTATTATTATTACGATTTTTCTTAAAAATTAATTATAAATATTATTTAATAGTCTTATTATTATTATTTTTATTATTATTATAATGTTTGTTTTAAAAGATACTAAAGATAGAGAATTATAAAAGATAAATATTATATTTTAAGAAAAAAAATATTAAACAAAAAAATTGTAAAATCCTACAAGTACAATAAATTATTTAATAAAAACAAGAAGAAAAACTAACTTTAAAAGAAATAATTTTCCTTTTTTAGAAGTTTAATTAAAAGAAAATCGTAAAAGTACTATCATTATTTTCTTATAAGTAACTAACTTTTTTTTTAATAGATAATTGTATGGTAAATAATTATAACCAAAACTATTTACAAATATTTCACTTCTATATTTAGGTTTAAGCTTCCACATATTATTTTTACAAAACACAATAGTATTTACGGGAAAAAATAATTTTTTTTAATCAACTTATAAAGACTTATAAGTAACTAACTTTTCTTCTTTCTTTTTTGTCATGAAAAATATTACCTGAGTATTTTCTTTAATTTCTTGGTACAACTCAACTTTTTATTATTTTTATTACATCTTATGATGCTAACATAACTTTTAATTTTGATGTTGTTGTCATACATAAGTATGTGTGAATATGATGAATATGTATTTGTATATATAAGCCACAATCTATAAATAATTAAACATAATTTTTTTCTTTTAAAAATAAAACAGTTGTATAAAAATATAAAAGAAAAACTAATTATAAAATAAATAATTTTCTTTTTTAAAAGTCTAAATAAAATAAAAATGTAAACATAATTTTATTTTTCTTATAATTAACTAACTTTACTTTTTAATAATTTTGTGTTAAAAAATATGAACAAAAATTAACTTCAAATATTTCACCTGATATGATTGTGATATGCATCAATTAAAAAAATAGATTGTGAATATGTCACTAAAAACTGACATTATGTGAAAATAACTTCTTCTTTTCCTAAAATTTTAAATAAAAGAGATTTCTAAAAAACATATTTTCTAATCTTAACCACTTAAGACTTTTTCTATTTTTTAAAAAAATGTAAAATTTTATTTAATAATAATTTTTACTTAAAAAAACTAATGATAAACATGATAGTAATAAATAATTTAGTTAACAATAAAAAATTGAAAACATATTAGTGATATTGAAAAAAATGAATTTTGAAAATGGCAACTTTTAAAAATAATTAATATTAACTAAAAATAATTATTTTATCGAAATTTTATTTTTTTAAATCCTAACGAAATATAATTGTAAAATATTATGTAATATTAATTTCTTTTTTTTTAAATCCTAAAAAAATGTAAAATAATATTTGATAGTTGTTTTCTTCTTTTATAAACAAATCCTGAAGAAAAGAATTTTGTATCATATTTTTAAGTCATAACCAAAAGAGAATTGTAAGAAATTATTTGATAATATTTTTAAGAGAGTATTTGATGATGAACATGTATTAAAAATTATTTAAATTAAAAAAAAAAGAAGTGTAAAATTAGTATTGATACAAATTGTAAAAATAGTAATTTTAGTTTTTTTACTAATAACTTAAAATATTTATTTGATAGCAATTTTGTTTTTTTCTAAAATTCTAAAGAGAAGATAATTGTAATAGGTTATATGACAGTAATTTTCCTTTTCTAAACTCTTAAACAAAATTATAAAAGAGTATTTAATTTAATTTTTTTATTTTTTAAATTGTAAATAAAAAGAAGATTTATACAATAGAATGTTTTCCTTTTTTTTTAAAGCCTAACAAAATAAAAATTTAAGAGAATTCGGCCAAACAAACACGAACTTTGTTGGAATTGCCAAAAGAAACATGAACTTTTGAGCTGACCAAAATAACACAAAACTTTCATTGACTTTAGAATTAAATAACAATGTTTTCTATGAGTTGTCGATTTAGCACGCCGTCAGCAAATTTAACAGAAAAATTTGACGTCTTTTATTGTTGGCGTTAAGTGAAATAAAAAGAAGTAGACCATTGGATTGAAACTAGGGTTGGTTGGAAGAAATTGCAAAGTATTTTACCACTAGGCTAGTGGCACTTTCAATGTAGTTACTAACATATTTAATTTTATTTCGTATTGATTGAATATAAAAATTTCTCTATTAACTTTAAAAGATCTTTAAAATTTCAAAAAAATTGAAAACAAAAATTCTAAAATTAATTTTGAAATTAAAATTAAAAATTAATTTTTATTTTTGTTTTTTTCTTAAAAAAAATCAAAAATCTTACAAAATTTCAATTTTTTAAAATAATTTGTAAAAATTGAAATTAATTATACACACATAAAAAGATTCCCACATATTAAAATTAAATTAAAATGCTTAAAATAAATATTGTACCCATTATCAGTGCGATTTTAATTTTTAGCTGATAATTGTAATTTTAATTTTTTTTTGAATTTTCTTTGAATTTTTAAATTTTTTGGAATTGGAATTTTAATTTGTGGGTATTTTTTGTAATATGTGGGTATTTTTTAAAAAATTTGGAATTTAAAAAAAAAATTAAAATTTTGGAAGATTTTTGATTTTTTAAAGAACAAATAAAATTTTATTTATAATTTTAATTTCAAAATTAATTTTATAAATTTTTTAAAGAATTGTTTTATATTCAATCAGTACCAAATAAAATTAAATGTGTTATTAACTCAATTGAAAGTCCCACTAGCCGAGTGGTAAAATACCTTGCCGTTAGTCCTAATCAACCCGACTTCGAATCCAGTGGTGTGCTTCTTTTTATTTTCAAATCATGTGAAACGACGTCATTTCATCTCATTTGAAAACGACGTCGTTTCGCTTAACGCCAACATTTAACACTGTCTTAACTATGGATTCACGGTGTGCTAAAATGGCAAGTCAATCTTAAGTTGCTTAATAAACTAAAAAAGTCAATAAAAGTACAATATTTGTTTGGCCAGATTCGAGTACAAATTTGTTTTGGCGATTCGTGTAAAGTTCATATTTTTTTGGCCGAATTCTCAAAAATTTAAAGACTTATTTAATAAAACATTAAATTAGTACATAAGAACATGTATAATGTTGTCATTGACTCGATTGGTGTATTTGAATTTTATTTTATTTTTACTTTTCATTCAATTTTTTATTTCGGGTTGTGTTCAGTTTAAACGTTTAGGTATAGTATTTTCTCTAATCATAAGTACAAAGTTTATAACAATTCATCTACTCACCATGATTATAAAATACAAATATTAACTTGAACTTATGTGTGAAAACATATTTTAATTATAAAATAAAATGATTTATTATTTTATAGTTTTTATTAAATTAAAATATCAAACAAAACCCGTTGCAACTCAACGGGCTCATATCTTGTAAATAAATAAAGTTGCTTACCAATTTCTTAGGGCAGCACAATTTCTTCTTTCCTTTCTCGTTCTCACTGAGAATCTCTTCATGGTAGAACGTCGCATGCATGTACGTTCCTGTGTATTCACATACACCAATAATTCTATGACATACATACTAGTCAAGAAAAGTTTTGAAAAATGTGACAAGTATTACTAAGTACATATCCTAAAAAGTAAAAAAAAACTATCAAATTTCTTTCAATCACGTACATGCCAACTCTCTAGTTGTAAAAAGAAAACCGCTAGTTTTTTTTGCAAATATCGACTAACCACTGTGAACTCACACTTTAACTTATCCATCTGAAAGGTTGCTTCTTCGTTGACAAAAAAAAAAAAAGTTGCTTCTTCTACAGAATGGGCAATCTAAGTTAAGATATGTAAGCCCACTTCATGGCCCAAGTGTTCATCTCAGCCTAACTGGTTTGTTACTCAAGGGTGTGAAGCTGAGCAAACGCGAATTTTGGGTTTGTATTGATCAATTTTCGGCTTTTGTTTCCAAAGGACTGAGTAAGACAGAGATCAAGTCAATTCCCGAATGCCGTCTGTTTCAGAATGAGTATGCTATTGAAGCTATCAAAGTAACTTCTCCATTACTCTAAGCTTACTATGTGATAGATTCCCTAGAAATTATCTGCATAGAGTTGGAGTTATACTTCACTTGTCGTTATGTAATCAGGACAGGAGGTGTCTGCAATTGTGTTTCCATTGATTCTCGAGGTTCTTGAAGTTTTTGCAGCTTGGTTCTACAAAAATTGGTGTAAAGACAAATGATGGAGTTGTTCTTGCAGTCGAGAAGAGTATCACGTTACCCTTACTGGTAAACTCTCGCTGTGAGACTTTTGGTGGGCTTCTGCTCTTTGCTTTCTTAAAGTCTCTCCTTCTTTTATTCAGAAGCCGAGCAGTGTGGAGAAAATCATGGAAACTGATGACCATATATGTTGTGCAATGATTTGTCTGATTGCTGATGCATGTAATACTTGTTGAGCACGCACGAGAGGAGACATAAGTGAGACCGCTCTCTGTTCCTACTTCCTAATCAGCTCTGCCTAAGAAGGGTCATAACTTTTTCTTTTTCTTTTACCTCAGATTTATGATTTTTACTATGGGATCATTTGTAAACACGTTTCAGGTTCACAATTGAATTGAACGAAATGAAAACATAGTTTTCTTAAATTGACACATGTCCTGTTTTTTAAACCTAATCCCCCCTCCACAAAGTTATGTATTGATTTTGGCCTTGTGAGTTGTTGCATAATATGAGTTAGACCACTTAACTAGTACCACTTTCAGTTACAACAGTACATGTGGCACCAAGCAAAGATTGTGTCTTTAAAAGGACTAAAGGAGGCGTTATGAATTTTCCTCTTGATAGAGTTTTCAGCGCAATAACATTAGAGTTTGGGAAGCTTTGTTTTGGTGAGAAGAACAATGCATGAAGTTTGATAGGAATAGTTAACATTTTCTTAAGGAATACATTATTACATCAAACCATTTCATAAATGTTAAAATAAAGATAGAACTCGGATCAGACAGAACAGTCGTAAGGGATACAAATCGAATTCAACCAATCATTTCGGTTGATAAAGGTATAAACCGAGTACTTCTGAGCTTCTTCGTCCGTCATATTGGGTTTGTACACATTCTACACGGTTGATAAGACCCAAACCCCAGTTCCAGTGTTCTTGTACTCTCCATACCTCAACGTCCTAGGGTTCCATGTGATCCAGCCCCTCGGCTCAACCATGTCTCCTAAAAACATCTTCATAACAAAAACCGTTGCAAACAGCTTCCAAGGCCATCCAAGTCACAGAGCCGGCTCAGAGGACAAACCACACAAACCATCGTTTAGTGCATACAATACGAGAGAACATAATATATTTATTAATAAAAGTTATAAATAATACTAATATTTTATGATTATGATTATTATAATTATGTTTACAAACTTAATAAAATTATATAAAATATAAGTAAAATTATTAAAAATATAAGTAAAAATTATATAAAATATAAGCAAAATTATCATCTTTTAAATTTGAGATGTTGTATTAACAACTGATTTTAGTAATTATGACTGATTATAGTTAAAATATTAACAAATAGTAGTATACAATTAACTTCATAAAATTATCTTTAATAGTTATTAATGAAGTTGAATTAGTTTAAATTTTTTTGTGATATCTTATATGTTATAACTATATGTAAATATATGTTGTTAAAAGTAAATATATGTAAATATAAGGAAAAATGTAAATATATGTTGTTAAAAGTTTGTAAGGCATCTAAAGTGTTGGACCTTGATATGGCATGATTGTGCTGTTGAAAATCACGAAGCCAGACTTGACATACTGATCCGAGGCAGCATGCGCTGTAACAGTGTTGATTTGCTTTGGAAGAGGCTTTCGTGTCAGGATATTACAGCTCTGAAAGATAGCTGCTGCATAGCCGAAGATGAAATCAACAATTCCGATAATATAACATTCGCGGTAGAGTTGGTCGCCGGCGTGTGTATACAACACATTTCCTCTAATCCTTGGAACGTGCAGTGGTACATGACGGAGTGACTAGACTTGAAGTGAAAGGCCACCGCTTGGGTTTTTTCGGTCCGGCTGTGTTGAAGAATTTCATATACAGACCCACAAAACTGTTTCCGCGAACCTGTGCATTGTTGTTGTTATTATGTAAAACGATGATCTGCTAAATTCTATTTTACCTATGCTATGAGAAGTATGTGATTTTAGTAAACAAAATCCCATCAAATAAAATTTCTTTTTATAGGTATGCTCTTTTCATTTTAAACACACACACACATCCCCATTAAATTTATATTGGCATCCACATCTTTGCATCAGTCAACATTGCAAATCAAGTTGTCGTTTTTAAGAACAAATTTTAAGCTATGGATGCAAATAGTGATGATGCAAGGAAAGAAATTGTAGAATTACTTCAGTGATGGATTCAAAATCCTTAACTTTTTTAACGCTGGATTGTATTATTAAACCTTCTAGATAAAGAGTTCTAAACAATGAGAATTAGTAAAACAAATATAGAAAAGTAATACACCAGTAGAGATTCAATACCCTTAAGTTAATAACCCAAAATAAAAACTTTAGAAATGCACTTTGCTATCAAGAAATGTTTTTTAGTAAATATTTAGTCTATCATTATCATATATTTTTAATTTTATTGTAGAACGTTTAAATATTTATATGTCAAAATAATTTCAAAATGTTCAATAAAGTTTTTGAAAAATACCAGGCATGTTAATTTCGTGAATTAAAACCAAAATCACATGATCGAAAGAAACAATATTCAACATATTCTTGATAGAAAAACAGTGGAAAATTTAGATAGCGGAGTGGTTCAGAAAATTCAGATTGCTTAAATTATTTTTAAACTTGTTCAAAAAAAATATATTTTTAAACTCTCAATCATTTGTATAAGAATCAAATGCTGATCAATCCGGAGACAGGAAGGTCGACAATAGTAAAGAAGATAGTGAACAAAGTGAGGCAATATCCTATAATTAGACTAGCGTCAAAATGTCATAAAACTAGAGAACATTAAAGACGGTGGAATATATGTCTCAATATATATTCTCAATATATGTATTTTTTTTTTTTAATTATTTTTTCTTATTCCTAATTTAATATGAATATATGTATTGTGTATATACATATCTTTTCAATAAACCAAATACATATATTGAGAACCAAATATATATATATATATATATATTCTCAATATATATTTTTTCTCATTAAAGATGGTGGAATATATGTCTCAATATTTTTTCCTATTTTGAGACATATCGCCGCAGAGTTTTATTTTTTTAAAAAACCAAATACATATATATATATATATATATATATATATATATATATATATATATATATAATTTAGATATTTTAGGAGAGAAAGCATATATAATTAGTCCCAAAAAATAAAATAAGAAAATACATAATTTAATTGTGTACCCATATAATAAATTTGACAACGAGATGGGACCAAAACCATTCGACTACATATCCTACATTCCATAAAAGTTAATAGAATATATATTCAAAACATTAATACTTACATTTCAAATCATATATAAATAAACATATATGATATGATATGAAAAATTCTACTATATATTAATTGAGAAGTCACTTAAGTGACTTTTGCTTAGGTATTAATCATAGGTGAATATTAGAATTAATACTTTTAATTTGATTGATTCTTAGTATTTGAATTTTTCTTTATTTAATTAAAATTTTAAAAAGGAAACTAATTCTAAAACTACATAATCTAATCTATATTACCATACAAACAATTAAACATTTTAAAGATATAAGAATTAAAATAATTTGTTTATATACAAAATTAAATACCATATATTAAATTATAAAAATTACAATATACATATAAATACATATGACAAGATAGAAATAATCATATAGACGATTTTAAACATATTTCTATTAATAATGGATACAATAAATCATAGATTACAAAAAAAACTAACTAACCTAAACCTAATAATATTTTTTATACTCACTATATATTTATACATTTTCTAAAAAATGTGTCCAATGAATGCAAAAAAAAAGTCAAATATAAAATTTTAAAAACATTCAATCATTTTTCAATAACAAATTTTGATAGTATAGTTGAGTTATCATTGTCATAAATGATTCAAATATTTGTATATTTAAAAATAGAAAAACTATATGGTAAGTTTACTTAGAAAAATATATAAATGAAAATATTAATTATAATATAAAATTAAAAATTGGGACATTATATTAATACGAGACTAGAGGTAATATACGCTATTAATATCCTACTGTATATTAATTGAGAAGTTACTTAAGTGAATTTTGCTTAGGTGTCATTCATAGGTGAAGACTAGAATTAATTATTTTAATTTGATTGGTTGTTGGTATTTGAATTTTTCTTTATTTAATTAAAATTTTAAAAAGGAAACTAATTCTAGAACTACCTAATCTAATATATATTACCATACAAACAATTAAACATTTTAAAGATATAAGAGTTAACATAATTTGTTTTTAGATACAATTAAATACCATATATTAAATTATAAAAATTTAAATATACATATAAATACATATGAATGATATAAATAATCATATAAATGATTTTAAACATATTTTTATTTATAATGGATACAATAAATCATAGATTACAAAAAACTAACTAACCTAAACCTAACAATATTTTTTATACTCACTATATATTTAAATTTTTCTAAAATGTGTCCAATGAATGCAAAAAAGTCAAATATACATTTTAAAAACATTCAATCATTTTTCAATGACAAATGTTGATAGTATAGTTGAGTTGTCATTGTCATAAATGATTCAAGTATTTTATATTTAAAAACAGAAAAATATGGGAAGTTTAATTACAAAATATATAAATTAAATATTCATTCTAATATAAAATTAAAAATTGTGAACATTATATTAATAA
>NW_026014139.1:0-21869 GCF_020379485.1 Brassica napus | reverse complement strand
TCCAACTCCTATTGATTTATTCAAACTTCGATGGTGATTCTCCACCACTTTAGGTATCCAAATTCAAGTTCTTACAAGAGATTCATCTGGCTTGATTGGAACGACGAAGAAGCGTGTGCAATTCCCAAACTGGAAACTGAATCACCTGATTTGAAAGTGGATAAACTTCTTCATGCCAACTCCTATGAGATTTATTCAACTTCCTGGTGATTCTCCACCACTTTATGTATCCAAATCAAGCTTCTTACAAAAAGATTCATCTGGTTTGATGGGGAACGACGAAGAAGCTGTGCTATTCCCAAACTGGGAAACTGGATCACCTGATTTGAAAGGGGGATAACTTCTTCATGCCAACTCCTATGAGATTTATTCAACTTCCTGGTGATTCTCCACCACTTTATGTATCCAAATCAAGCTTCTTACAAAGAGATTCATCCTGGTTGATTGGAACGACGAAGAAGCTGTGCTATTCCCAAACTGGGAAACTGGAATCACCTGATTTGAAAGTGGGATAACTTCTTCATGCCAACTCCTATGAGATTTATTCAATTCCTGGTGATTCTCCACCACTTTATGTATCCAAAATCAAGCTTCTTACAAAGTGATTCATCCTGGTTTGATTGGAACGACGAAGAAGCTGTGCTATTACCAAACTGGGAAAACTGGAATCAACTGATTTGAAAGCTGGGATAACTTATTCTGTTTGCCAAATCCTATGATATTTATCAAACTTCCTGGTGATTCTCCACCACTTGATGTATCCAACTCAAGATTTCTTAAAAAAGAGATTCATCCTGGTGTGATTGGGAAGGACGAAGAAGAAATGTGCTGTGCTATTCCCAAAACTGGGAAACTGGAATCACCTGATTTGAAAGTGGGATAACTTCTTCATGCAACTCCATGAGATTTATTCAAACTTCCTGGTGATTCTCCACACGTTTATGTATCCAAATCAAGCCTCTTACAAAGTGATTCATCCTGGTTTGATGAACGACGAAGAAGCTGTGCTATTCCCAAACTGGGAAACTGGAATCACCTGATTTGAAAGTGGGGATAACTTTTTCATGCCAACTCCTATGAGATTTATTCAACTTCCTGGTGATTCTCCACCACTTTATGTATCCAATCATCAGCTTCTTACAAGGAGATTCATCCTGGTTTGATTGGAACGACGAAGAAAGCTGTGCTATTCCCAAACTGGGAAACTGGAATCACCTGATTTGAAAGGGGGATAACTTCTTCATGCCAACTCCTATGAGATTTATTCAACTTCCTGTGATTCTCCACCACTTTATGTATCCAAATCAAGCTTCTTACAAAGAGATTCATCCTGGTTTGATTGGAACGACGAAGAAGCTGTGCTATTCCCAAACTGGGAAACTGGAATCACCTGATTGAAAGTGGGATGATAACTTCTTATGCCAGTCCTATGAGATTTATTCAACTTCCTGGTGATTCTCCACCACTTTATGTATCCAAATCAAGCTTCTTACAAAGTGATCATCCTGGTTTGATTGGAACGACGAAGAAGCTGTGCTATTCCCAAACTGGGAAACTTGGAATCACCTGATTTGAAAGTGGGATAACTTCTTCATGCCAACTCTATGAGATTTATTCAACTTCCTGGTGATTCTCCACCACTTTATGTATCCAAATCAAGCTTCTTACAAAGAGATTCATCCTGGTTTGATTGGAACGACGAAGAAGCTGTGCTATTCCCAAACTGGGAAACTGGAATCACCTGATTTGAAAGTGGATAACTTCTTCATCCAACTCCTATGAGATTTATTCAACTTCCGGTGATTCTCCACCACTTTATGTATCCAAATCAAGCTTCTTACAAAGTGATTCATCCTGGTTTGATTGGAACGACGAAGAAGCTGTGCTATTCCCAAACTGGGAAACTGGAATCACCTGATTTGAAAGTGGGATAAACTTCTTCATGCCAACTCCTATGAGATTTATTCAACTTCCTGGTGATTCTCCACCACTTTATGTATCCAAATCAAGCTTCTTAAAAGAGATTCATCCTGGTTTGATGGAACGACGAAAAAAGCTGTGCTATTCCCAAACTGGGGAAACTGGAATCACCTGATTTGAAAGTGGGATAACTTCTTCATGCCAACTCCTATGAGATTTATTCAACTTCCTGGTGATTCTCCACCACTTTTATGTATCCAAATCAAGCTCTTACAGAGATTCATCCTGGTTTGATTGGAACGACGAAAAGACTGTGCTTTCCAAACTGGGAAACTGGAATCACCTGATTTGAAAGTGGGATAACTTCTTCATGCCAACTCCTATGAGATTTATTCAACTTCCTGGTGATTCTCCACCACTTTATGTATCCAAATCAAGCTTCTTACAAAGAGATTCATCCTGGTTTGATTGGAACGACGAAGAAGCTGTGCTATTCCCAAACTGGGAAACTGGAATCACCTGATTTGAAAGTGGATAACTTCTTCATCCCAACTCCTATGAGATTTATTCAACTTCCTGGTGATTCTCCACCACTTTATGTATCCAAATCAAGCTTCTTACAAAAAGATTCATCCTGGTTTGATTGGAACGACGAAGAAGCTGTGCTATACCAAACTGGGAAACTGGAATCACCTGATTTGAAAGTGGGATAACTTCTTCATGCCAACTCCTATGAGATTTATTCAACTTCCTGGTGATTCTCCACCACTTTATGTATCCAAATCAAGCTTCTTACAAAGAGATTCATCCTGGTTTGATGGAACGACGAAGAAGCTGTGCTATTCCCAAACTGGGAAACTGGAATCACTGATTTGAAAGTGGGATAACTTCTTCATCCCAACTCCTATGAGATTTATTCAACTTCCCGGTGATTCTCCACCACTTTATGTATCCAAATCAAGCTTCTTACAAAGTGATTCATCCTGGTTTGATTGGAACGACGAAGAAGCTGTGCTATTCCCACCTGGGAAACTGGAATCACCTGATTTGAAAGTGGGATAACTTCTTCATGCCAACTCCTATGAATATTATTCAACTTCCTGGTGATTCTCCACCACTTTATGTATCCAAATCAAGCTTCTTACAAAGAGATTCATCCTGGTTTGATTGGAACGACGAAGAAGCTGTGCTATTCCCAAACTGGGAAACTGGAATCACCTGATTTGAAAGTGGGATAACTTCTTCATGCCAACTCCTATGAGATTTATTCAACTTCCTGGTGATTCTCCACCACTTTATGTATCCAAATCAAGCTTCTACAAAGAGATTCATCCTGGTTTGATTGGAACGACGAAGAAGCTGTGCTATTACCAAACTGGGGGAAAATGGAATCAACTGATTTGAAAGTGGGATAACTTCTTCATGCCAACTCCTATGAGATTTATTCAACTTCTGGTGATTCTCCACCACTTTATGTATCCAAATAAAGCTTCTACAAAGAGATTCATCCTGGTTTGATTGGAACGACGAAGAAGCTGTTCTATTCCCAAACTGGGAAACTGGAATCAACTGATTTGAAAGTGGGATAACTTCTTCATGCCAACTCCTATGAGATTATTCAACTTCCTGGTGATTCTCCACACTTTATGTATCCAAATCAAGCTTCTTAAAAATGATTCATCCTGGTTTGATTGGAACGACGAAGAAGCTGTGCTATTCCCAAACTGGGAAACTGGAATCACCTGATTTGAAAGTGGGATAACTTCTTCATGCCAACTCCTATGAGATTTATTCAACTTCCTGGTGATTCTCCACCACTTTATGTATCCAAATCAAGCTTCTTACAAAGAGATTCATCCTGGTTTGATTGAACGACGAAGAAGAAGCTGTGCTATTCCAAACTGGGAAACTGGAATCACCTGATTTGAAAGTGGGATAACTTCTTCAAGCCAACTCCTATGAGATTTATTCAACTTCCTGGTGATTCTCCACCACTTTATGTATCCAAATCAAGCTTCTTACAAAGAGATTCATCCTGGTTTGATTGGAACGACGAAGAAGCTGTGCTATTCCCAAACTGGGAAACTGGAATCACCTGATTTGAAAGTGGGATAACTTCTTCATCCCAACTCCTATGAGATTTATTCAACTTGCTGGTGATTCTCCACCACTTTATGTATCCAAATCAAGCTTCTTACAAAGAGATTCATCCTGGTTTGATTGGAACGACGAAGAAGATGTGCTATTCCCAAACTGGGAAACTGGAATCAACTGATTTGAAAGTGGGATAACTTCTTCATGCCAACTCCTATGAGATTTATTCAACTTCCTGGTGATTCTCCACCACTTTATGTATCCAAATCAAGCTTCTTACAAGAGATTCATCCTGGTTTGATTGGAACGACGAAAGAAGCTGTGCTATTCCCAAACTGGGAAACTGGAATCACCTGATTTGAAAGTGGGATAACTTCTTCATGCCAACTCCTATGAGATTTATTCAACTTCCTGGTGATTCTCCACCACTTTATGTATCCAAATCAAGCTTTTTACAAAGTGATTCATCCTGGTTTGATTGGAACGACGAAGAAGCTGTGCTATTCCCAAACTGGGAAACTGGAATCACTGATTGAAAGTGGGATAACTTCTTCATGCCAACTCCTATGAGATTTATTCAACTTCCTGGTGATTCTCCACCACTTTATGTATCCAAATCAAGCTTCTTACAAAGTGATTCATCCTGGTTTGATTGGAACGACGAAGAAGCTGTGCTATTCCCAAACTGGGAAACTGGAATCACCTGATTTGAAAGTGGGGAACTTCTTCATGCCAAATCCTATGAGATTTATTCAACTTCCTGGTGATTCTCCACCACTTTATGTATCCAAATCAAGCTTCTTACAAAGAGATTCATCCTGGTTTGATTGAACGACGAAGAAGCTGTGCTATTCCAAACTGGGAAACTGGAATCACCTGATTTGAAAGTGGGATAACTTCTTCATCCCAACTCCTATGAGATTTATTCAACTTCCTGGTGATTCTCCACCACTTATGTATCCAAATCAAGCTTCTCAAAAAGTGATTCATCCTGGTTTGATTGGAACGACGAAGAAGCTGTGCTATTCCCAAACTGGGAAAAGGAATCACTGATTGATGAAAGTGGGATAACTTCTTCATGCCAACTCCTATGAGATTTATTCAACTTCCTGGTGATTCTCCACCACTTTATGTATCCAAATCAAGCTTCTTACAAAGAGATTCATCCTGGTTTGATTGGAACGACGAAGAAGCTGTCTATTCCCAAACTGGGAAACTGGAATCACCTGATTTGAAAGTGGGATAACTTCTTCATGCCAACTCCTATGAGATTTATTCAACTTCCTGGTGATTCTCCACCACTTTATGTATCCAAATCAAGCTTCTTACAAAGAGATTCATCCTGGTTTGATTGGAGAGACGAAGAAGCTGTGCTATTCCCAAATGGGAAACTGGAAACAATCACTGATTTGAAAGTGGGATAACTTCTTCATGCCAACTCCTATGAGATTATTCAACTTCCTGGTGATTCTCCACCACTTTATGTATCCAAATCAAGCTTCTTAAAAAGAGATCATCCTGTTTGATTGGAACGACGAAGAAGCTGTGCTATTCCCAAACTGGGAAACTGGAATCACCTGATTTGAAAGTGGGATAACTTCTTCATCCCAACTCCTATGAGATTTATTCAACTTCCTGGTGATTCTCCACCACTTATGTATCCAAATCAAGCTTCTTACAAGGAGATTCATCCTGGTTTGATTGGAACGACGAAGAAGCTGTGCTATTCCCAAACTGGGAAACTGGAATCACCTGATTTGAAAGGGGGATAACTTCTTCATCCCAACTCCTATGAGATTTATTCAACTTCCTGGTGATTCTCCACCACTTTATGTATCCAAATCAAGCTTCTTACAAAGTGATTCATCCTGGTTTGATTGGAACGACGAAGAAGCTGTGATATTCCCAAACTGGGAAACTGGAATCACCTGATTTGAAAGTGGGATAACTTCTTCATGCCAACTCCTATGAGATTTATTCAACTTCCTGGTGATTCTCCACAACTTTATGTATCCAAATCAAGCTTCTTACAAAGAGATTCATCCTGGTTTGATTGGAACGACGAAGAAGAAGCTGTGCTATTCCCAAACTGGGAAACTGGAATCAACTGATTGAAAGTGGGATAACTTCTTCATGCCAACTCCTATGAGATTTATTCAACTCCTG
The DNA here is from genome assembly GCF_020379485.1 of Brassica napus. NCBI lineage: Eukaryota > Viridiplantae > Streptophyta > Magnoliopsida > Brassicales > Brassicaceae > Brassica > Brassica napus. The sequence goes on along the minus strand of NW_026014139.1, from coordinate 15,689 downwards.
GTGATTCTCCACCACTTTATGTATCCAAATCAAGCTTCTTACAAGAGATTCATCCTGGTTTGATTGGAACGACGAGGAGAAGGTGTGCTATTCCCAAACTGGGAAACTGGAATCAACTGATTTGAAAGGGGATAATGTTGAGATGAGGAAGTCATTATGAGAAGGAGAGGAAGAGCTAAGCAAGTGATGGAAAGAGTACGGACAGTACGGCCTATGTACGGACAGGGGCTTGGCCGTACATCTGAGGAAACATGAAGGAAGAAGGAGATGGGTGAGTAAAGCCTCTAGAGTACATAGAAGGTCTCAAGACTGATCAGACCGTTTAGGGATAAGGGTGGGACGAGCCTTATCCATCCAGGCCGTGGACAGGCTGTAAAGGCCAAGCGTGTGAGCCTTACCATCCGTTCATTCAAAAGGGACGCTCCCCTTTGGCTTGACTTCACATGCTTATGACTAGTGCTGCTTTCTCTTGACTTGTAAACCCTAATGCCTCTTCTATAAATATTGTAACCTCATCTCATAATAAGATTAGACAGTTCTAAACAATCTCTCTCTATACTCATTTCATTATGATTCTCCATTAGTCTCTAATCTGTCTCTTAATCTCTTATTCTCTTCTATAATCCTTTCTAAACTCAGATAATCATTTACATCCTTAAATCTCATATGGTATCAGAGCCAGGTTGATTAAAATCTGAGTTCGTGAGTGACTCTCTTAAAGGATTCAAGTTTGAAACTTTAAGAGAACAAGTGAGTGTGTTTGAGAGTTTCTTGAGAGTTCAAAAGCTCAAGGTACTTTGCGTGTGTCTTGGTGATCCGTGGGAGGTTCATTTGAAGACTCAAGGGTAAATCTTGTTCTAGAGGGCAGTGTGGGTTCTCAGTACAAGATCTAGTCGGTTGTTCAAGCTGTAGACGTCAAGCTGTTCAAGATGGAAAGTGTTATGAAGATGAAGGTCGCGGTGACATTCAAAGGAAGCAACTACCTAGTCTGGTCTAGGATGGTGAAGACTGCTGTGGGAAGCAAGGGTTTGTGGAAGCATATCACAGCTGGTGAAGCTCCAAGGGCGATTACTCAAGAGGGTGACGCAGAGAGCTCCGAGGAGAGTGTTGTGGAGAAGTGGCAACAAGAAGACATGATGGTGATGTCAGTCCTTCATGCCTCTTTGGAACCGGCTATCCTAGATGCTTATAGCTACTGTGAGACAGCCAAGGAGCTGTGGGACACTCTGAAGAAGGTGTATGGAAATGTTTCTAACCTGAACCGAGTGTTTGAAGTCAAGAAGGCAATCAACGAGTTAACCCAAGATGACATGGAGTTTACAAAGCATTTGGGGAGGTTCAGGACACTGTGGTCTGAGCTGGAGATGTTGAGGCCAAGCACAGTTGATCCAGAGCTTCTAAATGAGAGGCGTGAGCAGGACAAGGTCTTTGGGTTGCTGCTCACATTGAATGCAAGCTACAATGGTCTCATTCAGCACATGCTAAGGTCCGAGAAGTTACCTGACCTTGAGGAGGTGTGTGCTCAGATACAAAGGGAGCAGGGCTCAATGGCTTGTTTGGAGGCAAGGGAGACTTATCTCTTGCAAATGCTGTGCAATCTGACCGTGAAGAACCTCCTCAAGCCAACAAAGCTGGCTACAACAAGTATGAGAAGTTCAATGGGAATTGTGATCATTGCAAGAGGTATGGGCACAAGAAGATTCAGTGCTGGATACTCCATCCCCACTTGAAGCCGGCTAAGTTCATAAAGGAGAAAGAGGCAAGAGCTCACATGACTGAAGGATCAAGTGGAGCAGGGCCATCCAACCGAGGAACTGAAGTGGAGAACCGTGAAGGAAATGGAAAAGCTTTGGTGACCTATACTGGAGCCATCAACCCCCGAGGCAATGATCAAGACTTCATCAGGAGGTCCGAGATGGATGCACTCATCAAAATGCTCAAGGATAATGGTAACATTCATGGGTATTCATTTGGTGCTTCTATGATTGCTAGGACTATAGAAATGACTCACAGTAAGGCTGAGATTGCTAGGAATGATAGTAAGGCTGGAATTGAGCAGTGCATTGATAGAAATGCTAGGATGAATGCATATAGATCAAAATGTATCTGCCATCATGCTAGCAATGCATCCAAACCATTGATTATAGATTCAGGTGCATCTCATCATATGATTAGTGACACCAACCTGATTAAAGACATAGAACCTACTAATGGATGTGTGATGATTGCAAATGGAGATAAGATACCTATTAAGGGAATAGGAAACTTAAAGCTATTTGATAAGACACTAGAGCATTTTACATTCCTGAATTCACATCAAATCTACTTTCAGTTAAGAAATGCACTACTGATTTGAATTGCAATGTTATATTCAGTCCTAATGATGTGAAGTTTCAGGATATTGAAAGCAGCCAATTGATTGGAAAAGGAGTTACAAAGGGAGAGTTATATATGCTTGAGAAGCTTGATCCTGTTTCCAATCATAACTGCTCATTTACTTCTGCTTCTAGTTTGAATAAAAATGCATTGTGGCATGCTAGACTAGGTCATCCCCATGAGAGGGCTTTAAACTTGATGTTACCAGGTGTGGTTTTTGAAAATGATAAGTGTGAAGCTTGCATTTTAGGCAAGCATTGTAAGAATGTGTTTCCAAGAACATCTACTGTTTATGAAAATTGCTTTGATTTGATTCATACTGATGTGTGGACTGCACCTAGTTTCTCTAGAGATAATCATAAGTACTTTGTCACATTCATTGATGAAAAATCTAAATACACCTGGTTAACACTAATTCCATCAAAAGATAGGGTGATAGATGCATTCAAGAACTTTCAAGCTTATGTGACTAACCATTATCATGCTAAGATTAAAATTTTGAGATCAGATAATGGAGGAGAGTACACAAGCTATGCGTTCAAAAGTCATCTAGATCATCATGGAATACTTCATCAAACAAGCTGCCCCTACACACCACAACAGAATGGTGTAGCTGAGAGGAAGAACAGGCACTTGATGGAGGTGGCTCGGTCATTAATGTTCCAAGCTAATGTACCTAAAAGATTCTGGAGTGATGCTGTATCCACTGCTTGCTATCTAATCAACCGAATACCTACAAGGGTATTGAAGGATCAAGCACCATTTGAGGTACTGAACCAGCGCAAGCCATCTTTGACATATATGAGAGTGTTTGGATGCTTGTGTTATGTGTTGGTACCAGGAGAGTTGAGGAACAAGCTAGAAGCAAGAAGCAGAAAGGCAATGTTCATTGGCTACTCAACAACTCAAAAAGGATATAAGTGTTATGATCCAGAAGCTAGAAGGGTACTTGTATCTAGAGATGTGAAGTTCATTGAAGAAAGAGGATACTATGAAGAGAAGAATCAAGAAGACTTGAGGGATCTTACATCAGATAAGGCTGGAGTCTTAAGAGTTATTTTGGAAGGTCTTGGTATCAAGATGAATCAGGATCAGTCCACAAGAAGTAGACAACCAGAAGAGAGCTCAAATGAACCAAGTAGAGCTGCTCAAACACCTCACCTTGATCATGAGGGGGGAAGTGAACCTGAAACTCAAGAAAATGGCCAAGAAGGAGTCGGCTTGAGTGAAGAAGGAGAAGAGTTCAACTCAGGTTCTCATCATCAAGGTGAGCAAGACCAAGGAGATGAAGAACATCACAGTGAAGCACAAGAACCGCATATACAAGATGAGCAGGTTCAAGTGCAAGAACAACCAGTATTGAGGAGAAGCACAAGGCTTAGAAAGGATCCTTCCTCTTGGGTAAACACGCGAGTGTACTACAATGCCCAAGCTGTGGAGCATCCTTCTCAAGTTGTGTGTTCCTTTGCTCAATACCCTGAAGAACATTGTGCGTTCATGGTTAACTTGGATGAGAACTATATTCCAAGAAGCTATGAAGAAGCAATCATGGATAAAGAATGGAAGGAATCAGTTGGAGCTGAGGCAGGAGCCATGATCAAGAATGATACATGGTATGAGAGTGAGTTACCAAAAGGGAAGAAGGCTGTGAGTAGTAAATGGATATTCACAATCAAGTATAAGGCTGATGGAAAGGTTGAGAGGAAGAAGTCAAGGCTAGTAGCAAGAGGTTTCACTCAAACTTATGGAGAAGATTACATAGAAACCTTTGCACCAGTAGCTAAACTACATACAATACGGATTGTATTAAGCTTGGCTGTGAATCTTGGATGGGGGTTATGGCAAATGGATGTGAAGAATGCATTCTTACAAGGTGAACTTGAGGATGAAGTATATATGCATCCACCTCCAGGCCTAGAACACTTAGTGAAGAAGGGAATGTGTTGAGATTGAAGAAAGCTATCTATGGGCTGAAGCAATCACCAAGAGCTTGGTACAACAAGCTGAGCACTACTCTGAATGGCCGAGGCTTCAAGAAGTCTGAACTAGACCACACTCTCTTCACACTCACAACTCCCTCAGGTATGATTGCACTTCTTGTGTATGTTGATGATATCATTATCACAGGAAGTGATAAGGAAGGTATCATAGCAACCAAGGAGTTCATTAAATCCATGTTTGAGATTAAAGATTTGGGAGAAATGAAATACTTTCTTGGAATTGAGATATGTAGATCCAAGGAAGGTTTATTCATGTCCCAAAGGAAGTATACACTTGATCTTTTGAAAGGTGCAGGTGCTTATGGAGGCAAGACTGCAAGGATGCCTATGGAGGATGGCTACAAAGTCCCACGAGAGGGGGAGATTGAAGACAGCAAACCTTATCAGGATCCTAAACTCTATAGAAAACTAGTTGGCAAATTGATTTATCTTACCATAACTAGACCTGACATTTGTTTTGCTGTGAATCAGGTGAGTCAACACATGCAAGTTCCTAAGGAGCATCATTGGCGCATGGTGGAGAGGATCTTGATGTATCTCAACGGCTCACCTGATCAAGGAGTATGGATGGGTTGCAATGGAAGCACTGAAGTGGTTGGATACTGTGATGCAGATTGGGCTGGTGATAGAGCAGACAGGAGATCAACCACAGGCTATTGCACATTCATTGGAGGCAACTTGGTGACATGGAAGAGTAAGAAGCAGAAGGTGGTCTCTTGCTCAAGTGCAGAAGCTGAGTATAGAGCTATGCTGAAGCTTACCAACGAGTTGGTGTGGATCAAAGGCATCTTGAAGCATTTGGAGATTGATCAAGCCACGCCAATGACAATGCATTGTGATAACCAAGCAGCCATTCACATTGCATCCAACTCGGTGTTTCATGAGAGAACCAAGCACATTGAAGTTGATTGCCACAAGGTGAGGCAAATGATCATTCTAGGAGTCATCTTGCCATGTTACACGAGGAGTGAAGATCAGTTGGCTGATGTGTTCACCAAGGCTGCAAGACAGAAGACAATGGAGTCCATTCACATCAGGTTGGGCCTCATTGATCTTGGGAAGAGAAGGAGCTGATCCTCTTGGCTGTGAGGTCTTTACTCTTTTTCCCTCATCAAGGTTTTGTCCCAATGGGTTTTCCTTGGTGAGGTTTTTAATGAGGAAGATCTCATAGCCATCCAAGCTTAGGCTTTCACAAAGCTAAGCTTGAGGGGGAGTGTTGAGATGAGGAAGTCATTATGAGAAGGAGAGGAAGAGCTAAGCAAGTGATGGAAAGAGTACGGACAGTACGGCCTATGTACGGACAGGGGCTTGGCCGTACATCTGAGGAAACATGAAGGAAGAAGGAGATGGGTGAGTAAAGCCTCTAGAGTACATAGAAGGTCTCAAGACTGATCAGACCGTTTAGGGATAAGGGTGGGACGAGCCTTATCCATCCAGGCCGTGGACAGGCTGTAAAGGCCAAGCGTGTGAGCCTTACCATCCGTTCATTCAAAAGAGACGCTCCCCTTTGGCTTGACTTCACATGCTTATGACTAGTGCTGCTTTCTCTTGACTTGTAAACCCTAATGCCTCTTCTATAAATATTGTAACCTCATCTCATAATAAGATTAGACAGTTCTAAACAATCTCTCTCTATACTCATTTCATTATGATTCTCCATTAGTCTCTAATCTGTCTCTTAATCTCTTATTCTCTTCTATAATCCTTTCTAAACTCAGATAATCATTTACATCCTTAAATCTCATAGATAACTTCTTCATGCCAAGTCCTATAGATTTATTCAACTTCCTGGTGATTCTCCACCACTTTATGTATCCAAATCAAGCTTCTTACAAAGAGATTCATCCTGGTTTGATTGGAACGACGAAGAAGCTGTGCTATTCCCAAACTGGGAAACTGGAATCACCTGATTTGAAAGTGGGATAACTTCTTCATGCCAACTCCTATGAGATTTATTCAACTTCCTGGTGATTCTCCACCACTTTATGTATCCAAATCAAGCTTCTTACAAAGTGATTCATCCTGGTTTGATTGGAACGACGAAGAAGCTGTGCTATTCCCAAACTGGGAAACTGGAATCACCTGATTTGAAAGTGGGATAACTTCTTCATGCCAACTCCTATGAGATTTATTCAACTTCCTGGTGATTCTCCACCACTTTATGTATCCAAATCAAGCTTCTTACAAAGTGATTCATCCTGGTTTGATTGGAACGACGAAGAAGCTGTGCTATTCCCAAACTGGGAAACTGGAATCACCTGATTTGAAAGTGGGATAACTTCTTCATCCCAACTCCTATGAGATTTATTCAACTTCCTGGTGATTCTCCACCACTTTATGTATCCAAATCAAGCTTCTTACAAGTGATTCATCCTGGTTTGATTGGAACGACGAAGAAGCTGTGCTATTCCCAAACTGGGAAACTGGAATCACCTGATTTGAAAGTGGGATAACTTCTTCATGCCCAACTCCTATGAGATTTATTCAACTTCCTGGTGATTCTCCACCACTTTATGTATCCAAATCAAGCTTCTTACAAAGAGATTCATCCTGGTTTGATTGGAACGACGAAGAAGCTGTGCTATTCCCAAACTGGGAAACTGGAATCACCTGATTTGAAAGTGGGATAACTTCTTCATGCCAACTCCTATGAGATTTATTCAACTTCCTGGTGATTCTCCACCACTTTATGTATCCAAATCAAGCTTCTTACAAAGTGATTCATCCTGGTTTGATTGGAACGACGAAGAAGCTGTGCTATTCCCAAACTGGGAAACTGGAATCACCTGATTTGAAAGTGGGATAACTTCTTCATGCCAACTCCTATGAGATTTATTCAACTTCCTGGTGATTCTCCACCACTTTATGTATCCAAATCAAGCTTCTTACAAAGTGATTCATCCTGGTTTGATTGGAACGACGAAGAAGCTGTGCTATTCCCAAACTGGGAAACTGGAATCACCTGATTTGAAAGTGGGATAACTTCTTCATCCCAACTCCTATGAGATTTATTCAACTTCCTGGTGATTCTCCACCACTTTATGTATCCAAATCAAGCTTCTTACAAAGAGATTCATCCTGGTTTGATTGGAACGACGAAGAAGCTGTGCTATTCCCAAACTGGAAACTGGAATCACCTGATTTGAAAGTGGGATAACTTCTTCATCCAACTCCTATGAGATTTATTCAACTTCCTGGTGATTCTCCACCACTTTATGTATCCAAATCAAGCTTCTTACAAAGAGATTCATCCTGGTTTGATTGGAACGACGAAGAAGCTGTGCTATTCCCAAACTGGAAAACTGGAATCACCTGATTTGAAAGTGGGATAACTTCTTCATGCCAACTCCTATGAGATTTATTCAACTTCCTGGTGATTCTCCACCACTTTATGTATCCAAATCAAGCTTCTTACAAAGTGATTCATCCTGGTTTGATTGGAACGACGAAGAAGCTGTGCTATTCCCAAACTGGGAAACTGGAATCACCTGATTTGAAAGTGGGATAACTTCTTCATCCCAACTCCTATGAGATTTATTCAACTTCCTGGTGATTCTCCACCACTTATGTATCCAAATCAAGCTTCTTACAAAGTGATTCATCCTGGTTTGATTGGAACGACGAAGAAGCTGTTCTATTCCCAAACTGGGAAACTGGAATCACCTGATTTGAAAGTGGGATAACTTCTTCATGCCAACTCCTATGAGATTTATTCAACTTCCTGGTGATTCTCCACCACTTTATGTATCCAAATCAAGCTTCTTACAAAGAGATTCATCCTGGTTTGATTGGAACGACGAAGAAGCTGTGCTATTCCCAAACTGGGAAACTGAATCACCTGATTTGAAAGTGGGATAACTTCTTCATGCCAACTCCTATGAGATTTATTCAACTTCCTGGTGATTCTCCACCACTTTATGTATCCAAATCAAGCTTCTTACAAAGAGATTCATCCTGGTTTGATTGGAACGACGAAGAAGCTGTGCTATTCCCAAACTGGGAAACTGGAATCACCTGATTTGAAAGTGGGATAACTTCTTCATCCCAACTCCTATGAGATTTATTCAACTTCCTGGTGATTCTCCACCACTTTATGTATCCAAATCAAGCTTCTTACAAGGAGATTCATCCTGGTTTGATTGGAACGACGAAGAAGCTGTGCTATTCCCAAACTGGGAAACTGGAATCACCTGATTTGAAAGTGGGATAACTTCTTCATGCCAACTCCTATGAGATTTATTCAACTTCCTGGTGATTCTCCACCACTTTATGTATCCAAATCAAGCTTCTTACAAAGAGATTCATCCTGGTTTGATTGGAACGGCGAAGAAGCTGTGCTATTCCCAAACTGGGAAACTGGAATCACCTGATTTGAAAGTGGGATAACTTCTTCATCCCAACTCCTATGAGATTTATTCAACTTCCTGGTGATTCTCCACCACTTTATGTATCCAAATAAAGCTTCTTACAAAGAGATTCTGTGATCAGAGTTAAGATATGAGAAGAGGAGCTAAGGGAGTTAAGGCATTAGAGGAGAGATGGAAGTATGGAAAGAAGAGATGATGTATGGAAGAAGAGATGAGTTTGGTTTGAGTGATCGTACAAGGCCGTACAAGTCGTACCATCCGTACATAGGACATCAACCAAACTCACCAACAAAGATAAGTTACCAAGGTAACTTAGTGGAGAGGAGGATAAGCTTTGGAGTGGATAAGACCGCGGAGGGAGAAGGGATGAGGCGCGGACTGACAGTCTGGCATGGACTGGAAAGTAAACAGCATCTATGGGAAGATGCTAGATGCCTCACACACTTGGAGAAGCTCATTGGCCGGATTCAAATATAGGCTCCTCCTCCTTTTGACTTCACATGCTTTCCTTATCCCTTATGATCGAAACCCTAAGCTCACCTTATTATATATTGTAACTCAAGACCATTAATAAAGATTAGACAGTTCTAAACAAATCTCTCTCTATACTCATTTCATTATTGATCTCCATTAGTCTCTAATCTGTCTCTTATCTCTTATTCTCTTCTATAATCCTTTCTAAACTCCAATCATTTACATCCTTAAATCTCATAGATTCATCCTGGTTTGATTGGAACGACGAAGAAGCTGTGCTATTCCCAAACTGGGAAACTGGAATCAACTGATTTGAAAGTGGGATAACTTCTTCATGCCAACTCCTATGAGATTATTCAACTTCCTGGTGATTCTCCACCACTTTATGTATCCAAATCAAGCTTCTTACAAAGAGATTCATCCTGGTTTGATTGGAACGACGAAGAAGCTGTGCTATTCCCAAACTGGGAAACTGGAATCACCTGATTTGAAAGTGGGATAACTTCTTCATCCCAACTCCTAGAGATTTATTCAACTTCCTGGTGATTCTCCACCACTTTATGTATCCAAATCAAGCTTCAAAAAGTTATTCATCCTGGTTTGATTGGAACGACGAAGAAGCTGTGCTATTCCCAAACTGGGAAACTGGAATCACCTGATTTGAAAGTGGGATAACTTCTTCATGCCAACTCCTATGAGATTTATTCAACTTCCTGGTGATTCTCCACCACTTTATGTATCCAAATCAAGCTTCTTACAAAGAGATTCATCCTGGTTTGATTGGAACGGCGAAGAAGCTGTGCTATTCCCAAACTGGGAAACTGGAATCACCTGATTTGAAAGTGGGATAACTTCTTCATCCCAACTCCTATGAGATTTATTCAACTTCCTGGTGATTCTCCACCACTTTATGTATCCAAATCAAGCTTCTTACAAAGAGATTCATCCTGGTTTGATTGGAACGACGAAGAAGCTGTGCTATTACCAAACTGGGAAACTGGAATCAACTGATTTGAAAGTGGGATAACTTCTTCATGCCAACTCCTATGAGATTTATTCAACTTCCTGGTGATTCTCCACCACTTTATGTATCCAAATCAAGCTTCTTACAAAGAGATTCATCCTGGTTTGATTGGAACGACGAAGAAGCTGTGCTATTCCCAAACTGGGAAACTGGAATCAACTGATTTGAAAGTGGGATAACTTCTTCATCCCAACTCCTATGATATTTATTCAACTTCCGGTGATTCTCCACCACTTTATGTATCCAAATCAAGCTTCTTACAAAGTGATTCATCCTGGTTTGATTGGAACGACGAAGAAGCTGTCTATTCCCAAACTGGGAAACTGGAATCACCTGATTTGAAAGTGGGATAACTTCTTCATGCCAAACTCCTATGAGATTTATTCAACTTCCTGGTGATTCTCCACCACTTTATGTATCCAAATCAAGCTTCTTAAAAAGAGATTCATCCTGGTTTGATTGGAGCGACGACGAAGAAGCTGTGCTATTCCCAAACTGGGAAACTGAATCACCTGATTTGAAAGTGGGATAACTTCTTCATGCCAACTCCTATGAGATTTATTCAACTTCCTGGTGATTCTCCACCACTTTATGTATCCAAATCAAGCTTCTTAAAAGAGATTCATCCTGGTTTGATTGGAACGACGAAGAAGCTGTGCTATTCCCAAACTGGGAAACTGGAATCACCTGATTTGAAAGTGGGATAACTTCTTCATCCCAACTCCTATGAGATTTATTCAACTTCCTGGTGATTCTCCACCACTTTATGTATCCAAATCAAGCTTCTTACAAGGAGATTCATCCTGGTTTGATTGGAACGACGAAGAAGCTGTGCAATTCCCAAACTGGGAAACTGGAATCACCTGATTTGAAAGTGGGATAACTTCTTCATGCCAACTCCTATGAGATTTATTCAACTTCCTGGTGATTCTCCACCACTGTATGTATCCAAATCAAGCTTCTTACAAAGAGATTCATCCTGGTTTGATTGGAACGACGAAGAAGAAGCTGTGCTTCCCAAACTGGGAAACTGAAACACCTGATTTGAAAGTGGGATAACTCTTCATCCCAACTCCTATGAGATTTATTCAACTTCCTGGTGATTCTCCACCACTTTATGTATCCAAATCAAGCTTCTTACAAAGAGATTCTGTTGATCAGAGTAAGATATGAGAAGAGGAGCTAAGGGAGTTATTAAGGCATGAGAGGAAGAGATGAAGTATGGAAGAAGAGATGAAGTTATGGAAGAAGAGATGAGTTTGGTTTGAGTGATCCGTACAAGGCCGTAAAAGTCGTACATCCGTTAATAGGACATCAACCAAATTAAACAAGGCAAAGATAAGTTACAAAGGTAACTTAGTGAGAGAGGAGGAGGAAAGCTTTTGGAGTGGATAAGAACGCGGAGGGAGAAGGGATGAGGCGCCGGACTGACAGTTGGAAATGGACTGGAAAGTAAACAGCATCTATGGGAGATGCTAGATGCCTCACAACTTGGAGAAGCTCATTGGCCGGATTCAAATATAGGCTCCTCCTCTTTTTGACTTCAAATGCTTTCCTTATCCCTTATGATCGAAACCTAAGCTCACCTTATTATATATTGTAACTCAAGACCATTAATAAAGATTAGACAGTTCTAAACAATCTCTCTCTATACTGGATTCATTATGATTCTCCATTAGTTTCTAATCTGTCTCTTAATCTCTTATTCTCTTCTATAATCCTTTCTAAACTCCAGATAAATCATTTACATCTTAAGTGAGATTCATCCTGGTTTGATTGGAACGACGACGAAGCTGTTCTATTACCAAATGGGAAACTGGAATCAACTGATTTGAAAGTGGGATATAATTCTTCATGCCAACTCCTATGAGATTTATTCAACTTCCTGGTGATTCTCCACCACTTTATGTATCCAAATCAAGCTTCTTAAAAAGAGATTCATCCTGGTTTGATTGGACGACGACGAAGAAGCTGTGCTATTCCAAAACTGGGAAACTAGAATCACCTGATTTGAAAGTGGGATAACTTCTTCATCCCAAGTCCTAAGAGATTTATTCAACTTCCTGGTGATTCTCCACCACTTTATGTATCCAAATCAAGCTTCTCAAAAAGTTATTCATCCTGGTTTGATTGGAACGACGAAGAAGAAGCTGTGCTCTTCCCAAACTGGGAACTGGAATCACCTGATTTGAAAGTGGGATAACTTCTTCATGCCAACTCCTATTAGATTTATTCAACTTCCTGGTGATTCTCCACCACTTTATGTATCCAAATCAAGCTTCTTACAAAGGATTCATCCTGGTTTGATTGGAACGGCGAAGAAGAAACTGTGCTATTCCCAAACTGGGAAACTGGAATCACCTGATTTGAAAGTGGGATAACTTCTTCATCCCAACTCCTATGAGATTTATTCAACTTGCTGGTGATTCTCCACCACTTTATGTATCCAAATCAAGCTTCTTACAAAGAGATTCATCCTGGTTTTGATTGGAACGACGAAGAAGCTGTGCTATTACCAAACTGGGAAACTGGAATCACTGATTTGAAAGTGGGATAACTTCTTCATGCCAACTCCTATGAGATTTATTCAACTTCCTGGTGATTCTCCACCACTTTACGTATCCAAATCAAGCTTCTTACAAAGAGATTCATCCTGGTTTGATTGGAACGACGAAGAAGCTGTGCTATTCCCAAACTGGGAAACTGGAATCAACTGATTTGAAAGTGGGATAACTTCTTCATCCCAACTCCTATGATATTTATTCAACTTCCGGTGATTCTCCACCACTTTACGTATCCAAATCAAGCTTCTTACAAAGTGATTCATCGTGGTTTGTTTGGAACGACGACGAAGCTGTTTATTACCAAACTGGGAAACTGGAATCAACTGATTTGAAAGTGGGATAACTTCTTCATGCCAAACTCCTATGAGATTTATTCAACTTCCTGGTGATTCTCCACCACTTTATGTATCCAAATCAAGCTTCTTAAAAAGAGATTCATCCTGGTTTGATGGAGCGAAGAAGCTGTGCTATTCCCAAACTGGGAAACTGGAATCACCTGATTTGAAAGTGGGATAACTTCTTCATGCCAACTCCTATGAGATTTATTCAACTTCCTGGTGATTCTCCACCACTTTATGTATCCAAATCAAGCTTCTAAAAAGAGATTATCATGGTTTGATTGGAACGACGAAAGAAGCTGTGCTATTCCCAAACTGGGAAACTGGAATCACCTGATTTGAAAGTGGGATAACTTCTTCATCCCAAGTCCTATGAGATTTATTCAACTTCCTGGTGATTCTCCACCACTTTATGTATCCAAATAAAGCTTCTTACAAGGAGATTCATCCTGGTTGATTGGAACGACGAAGAAGTGTGCATTCCCAAACTGGGAAACTGGAATCACCTGATTTGAAAGGGGGTAACTTCTTCATGCCAACTCCTATGAGATTTATTCAACTTCCTGGTGATTCTCCACCACTGTATGTATCCAAATCAAGCTTCTTACAAAGAGATTCTTCCTGGTTTGATTGGAACGGACGAAGAAACTGTGCTATTCCCAAACTGGGAAACTGGAATCACCTAATTTGAAAGTGGGATAACTTCTTCATCCCAATCCTATGAGATTTATTCAACTTCCTGGTGATTCTCCACCACTTTATGTATCCAAATAAAGCTTCTTACAAGAGATTCATCCTGGTTTGATTGGAACGACGACGAAGCTGTTCTATTACCAAACTGGGAAACTGGAATCAACTGATTGAAAGTGGGATAACTTCTTCATGCCAACTCCTATGAGATTAATTAAACTTCCTGGGTGATCTCCACCACTTTATGTATCCAAATCAAGCTTCTTAAAAAAGAGATTCATCCTGGTTTGATTGGAACGACGAAGAAGCTGTGCTATTCCCAAACTGGGAAACTAGAATCACCTGATTTGAAAAGTGGGATAACCTTCATCCCAAGTCCCTATGAGATTTATTCAACTTCCTGGTGATTCTCACCACTTTATGTATCCAAATCAAGCTTCTCAAAAAGTTATTCATCCTGGTTTGATTGTAACGACGAAGAAGCTGTGCTCTTCCCAAACTGGGAAACTGGAATCACCTAATTTGAAAGTGGGATAACTTTTATGCCAACTCCTATTGATTTTATTCAACTTCCTGTGATTCTCCACCACTTTATGTATCCAAATCAAGCTTCTTACAAAGAGATTCATCCTGGTTTGATTGGAACGGCGAAGAAGCTGTGCTATTCCCAAACTGGGAAACTGGAATCACCTGATTGAAAGTGGGATAACTTCTTCATCCCAACTCCTGTGATATTTATTCAACTTCCCGGTGATTCTCCACCACTTTACGTATCCAAATCAAGCTTTCTTACAAAGTGATTCATCGTGGTTTGTTTGGAACGACGACGAAGCTGTTCTATTACCAAACTGGGAAACTGGAATCAACTGATTTGAAAGTGGGATAAACTTCTTCATGCCAACTCCTAGGAGTTGGCATGAAGAAGTTATCCCCTTTCAAATCAGGTTGATTCCATTCCAGTTTCAGTTTCAGGAGGGAATTGCACAGCTTCTTCGCTCCAATCAAACCGGATGAATCTCTTGTAAGAAGCTTTATTGGATACATAAAGTGGTGGAGAATCACCAGGAAGTTGAATAAATCTCATAGGACTTGGGATGAAGAAGTTATCCCACTTTCAAATCAGTTGATTCCAGTTTCCCAGTTTGGGATAGCACAGCTTTCTTCGTCGTTCCAATCAAACCAGGATGAATCTCTTTGTAAGAAGCTTGATTTGGATACATAAAGTGGTGGAGATCACCAGGAAGTTGATAAATCTCATAGGAGTTGGGATGAAGAAGTTATCCCACTTTCAAATCAGGTGATTCCAGTTTCCCAGTTTGGGAATAGCACAGTTTCTTCGCCGTTCCAATCAAACCAGGATGAATCTCTTGTAAGAAGCTTGATTTGGATACATAAAGTGGTGGAGAATCACCAGAAGTTGATAAATCTAATAGGAGTTGGCATGAAGAAGTTATCCCACTTTCAAATCAGGTGATTCCAGTTTCCCAGTTTGGGAAGAGCACAGCTTCTTCGTCGTTCCAATCAAACCGGGATGAATAACTTTTTGAGAAGCTTGATTTGGATACATAAAGTGGTGGAGAATCACCAGGAAGTTGAATAAATCTCATAGGACTGGGATGAAGAAGTTATCCCACTTTCAAATCAGGTGATTCTAGTTTCCCAGTTTGGGAATAGCACAGCTTCTTCGTCGTTCCAATCAAACCAGGATGAATCTCTTTTTGCTAGATGCCTCACACACTTGGAGGAAGCTCATTGGCCGGATTCAAATATAGGCTCCTCCTCCTTTTTGACTTCACATGCTTTCCTTATCCCTTATGATCGAAACCCTAAGCTCACCTTATTATATATTGTAACTC
>NW_026014138.1:0-37338 GCF_020379485.1 Brassica napus | reverse complement strand
TGTGATTCAGTCGTCGAGGAGAGCGAGAGAGACGCGGAATGATTCCGTCGAGAGAGAGATAGAGATGAAGGCAAACTCTTTCAATGGAGGACACGTGTCTCATAAGAGCCATGTCTTGTAGCACTTTATTAAGAGACATTTCTTCTATTAACAGCTAATTTTATTTATTTTTAATTCTAATTACATTTAAAAACCCCCAACTAAACAACCGCGTAATCATGGGTCTAATCACACGATGAGCCTAATGGTTAAAATATAGCATATATAATATGTATTTATTCCATTAATCCTCCTAAAAACTCACACGCACATATTCATGTTTTTTTTCTTTTGCAGCTTATATGATTTTCTTCTCATCCATAATTAAGTATATGTTTTTTATTCCAAAGTTATTTTGACCAACCATGAAATAACATTAACTAAAAAAGGTGTTAATGATCAATATTTGACAAAAACGAAAAAATTATGACACAAATTTAGTAGATTCAAATTGTGGTTAACTGTTCTGAATTAGCAAAAGATGGAAAGAGAAAAATAGAAAAATCAGACATCGAACTATAGAAGATGATAGAACAGTGCTACATATATTAAATAGTCTATTCTATTTTTTTACTTGTACAAATAGAATAGAAATCAGTTTTTTTGTGTAATATAAAGTTATAAACAATAAATATTTTGATATGAATCACCTTGTTTAGAGTTATTTAAACATAAAATCTGACTTCTTGTACAACCACATTTTTCATAGTTCTTTTTATTCTACACCAAAACAATCAGTCTGTAACCATGTATAAAATACACTAACATACTACTCTATGTTATTGTCATATTATAATGTCATTGTCATTCCCCTCTTCACTCCTCACTTTCTTCCATCTCCTCGTTCTCTTCCTCACTCGTCAGTTCTAATTTTTCATTTCTTATTTTCACTTTTTACTTTTACTTTCAGATTCACTATAAATCTATTGTTTTATACTATATGTTTAATAAATATAACATATTATAATATGTAAATTGTGCTTTAACACATGTTCGGTTCTCACTCTCCTCTCCCTCTTCACCTTCACTCTTCCTCTCTTACTCTTCACTCACCACTTTCCTTTCACTCCTCACTTCTCATCCTTCACTTCTCAATCCTCCTCTTCCTTATTACCTCTCAGCTCCTCTTTTCTTTTCTTGTCCATCAATTTATTTACAATTCTTTCAATTCTTCGCAAGTCATATATTTTTTCTTTGTTTCTTATTTTTATTTTGCAGTTTTGGAGAATATAAATAGTTCACGTTAAACTGCATTATTTTGTTGTATTTTTTTCTATTTGGAAATATAAAATATAAATGTTGCTCCGCTTGTTTCTTCTTTATTAATTCTGCTGACAACTCCACCAACTCTTCTAACCAATCATATCCCCTTTCTCCTCCTCATAATTCTTATCATTCACTTCTTAAAAAGATGAAAAATTCACATTAAAAGGAAATATTTGGTGTATTCTATTGTATTTGAAAAACATAGAATAGAAATATTAATCTTTCTTCTCTTTCTTTTCCTTCAAAAGTATATAAAAAGTACCTTAACAATATAGAAAATCTATCTTTGTGGAACAAGAAAAAAATCTAAAAAATCTCACTTTCGGGAACGGAGGGAATAACAAACTTGAATGGTTGTCCCAGTGACTGTTGCGAAAAGATTTATGTAACCAATATACAACCATAAGTGTCACAAGAAAAAAAAACAAATATACAACTATTTTGGAAATTGGAATGTCCAACCTTAACTTATTTGAAAACAACTAAACTTTACTTTCATTCGAATTTAACAATTAACATTTATTTAAAATTTCGTTTTAAAGTTTATAAATTTTGGTTGCCTATTTAATTAAAATATAATTAATGAGAAAATCTTCTTTCATTATATAAATAGAGGTTGGTTGATTTAAAATACTAATTGATTTATTTAGAGATATGATAGGATAAATGTTTATACTAATAAAATCAAATAATTTCTTCACTATGCACCACTTCAGCACCTGAATAAAGAGAGAGCACCAAGCAGCACATTTTAAATATTACAGAAATTTCTACAGTTTTTTCGTTTTGTTAATATCTGATTAAATATATTTAATAATATAAATAATACATTTTAAATCTAACCAAAATTAAAATAGTGATATTTTAATATAATGAAATTTAATAATATAAAACAAAATACAAAAAATTAAAACTACTTATATTATCCTCTTGGGCCAAAGAAAGTTCAAAACAAAATAATACACTACTGATGCTAACCACTATCAAATGAATCAAAAAAATTACCATTATGTTTCAACATATTTTCATCTTCATATATTAAAAATAACTTATTTATTAAGACCATAAAATTTATTTTAAAATCATTAAAAAAAAACAAACACGGTGCGTAGCGCCGAAAAATACCGGAAAATAACTAGAGATTTTTTCCGCTCTACGCGCGGATTGTGTATTTTAATTAGTTATTATATAATGTTTGTTTGTTGTTCCATTTTCTTTTGATTTATTTTCTATTTTTTCATGTTTCATTTTTTTTTCCTTAAACATTTATTTAATAAAGTATCATACCAATTGTGTTTTAAATGTGTGACAGTAATTTTTATTGATTTGTTATGATATAATTTTTTTTTATTTGCTTAACAAAGAAGAATAGCAAAAGATATATCTTACATATTGAATGTTAGGTTAATTAGTTGTAATATGTTAATTTTTATTATTTTATATGAAATATATTCAAATTATGTTATCTATTAATTATTTAAATAAACGCAAAGGATAGTGTATATCCATTTTAATATTTATAATATCTTTTACGTCTGTATTATCTGATGCCAGTGCTAGGAATTTATGGCAATTTCCAATACGTGTATTGCGCGTTATTATTATTATTTATTATTTTTTCATTAAGTTTTGTGATTGAATGATTCTGAAATTATTTATATATAATCGTGTGATTGTTTTTCTTTCGAATTATGAGGTATAATTAATTTTGGTTTGTGTATGTTTTTTGCTTGGTTTTTGTTATTTGTGTCCGCCTTAGTTCTTCATTCGCTTGTAACTTTTTTTTTGTATATACACAATAAAATTTCCCCATAATTTTTTTTTTCCATTAATTCTTGACCGTTTTCATCCCACGTGAATAATTTTTTTCTTACTCAAATCATATTCATAAATATAAGAGTGTATTGTGAAAGATCGTTCGTAGTTTTGTGACACCATCTCCATCACCTTTGAAAGAATGACCATATATATACAGCAATACCTTCAGTTACTATTAGAGTACATGAACTGGACAATAACTCAATAAGGGTAAACATGGTGTTTGATCAAAAAGAAAAAATAAACATGGTGTGTTTTTAATATTAGGTATGGAAACACATTTGACAGCTTCTCCTTTAATAAGAGGTTAAGGGATCTGAGCCTGGGAAGTAAGCAAACATTACAATTTCAAATTTCGAGAATATATGTCTAAAATATAAGAGGAACCTAGTTTGATCATGAAGAAAAATGAAAAATAAATTAATACCCTACATTATTTCATATCGTAATCTTTCTGATCCTAGTCACTTACTTCGAAAAAAGGTTCAATAACACCACATATTGCATATCGTAAGCTTATTGGTCCCAGTCTTCAATCCATTTGTAAACTTCACATCGTTGTTGTTCAATTTAATTTATCGGCTCATTCGTCTCTGCCAAAAACAAAAGAAATAGCAAACAGAAAAAAGCATGACACAAAGAAGTTGAAACTTTTCAACGTGTTACATTATTTCATGCTTTCTCTATTTATAAAAGGCCATTATAGAACGTTAGAGGTTGTAAGAGTGTTTCCAATGTATTACTACATTATTACTTCAAAATGGAATGGAGTTGAGTTTCCTACAATCCTACTTCATTTTAAAGTGAAAAAATGAACAAACAATACAAACAATAAAATGTAATGATTTTTTACTCTATAATGGAGTATAAAATAGAGTAGGATTGAAATATTCTTTACTTCAAACTCTTTTAGAGTAAAAAGATGGAGCTGAAGATGCTCTAAAACATTTACATGTAACTCTTAACTTTATCATTTAGTGAGTAAGAAAATCGTTCGAAGATAAATATATTTGAATATATATGTTATATTTAGATTTAATTAAATTTAGACTTTCTATATTTATATTTGAATATACATGATATATACATATATATATATATAATATCAGAATGATTTTGAAATCTAAATTGGTAAACAAATTTTTATTAATGTTTTTTTCTAACACAACTGGTTGTATCTTTATTATTTTATAAACTTCTGTTGTAATTTTATGTTTTATATAAATAAAATAGATGTCAAAAGAAGAACTCACAATTTTTTATAATTGTAAATGGAATTATATATTGAATGATGAATAAAAGTTAATTAAACTTTAGTTATAATCTATTTACTCTTTTGTTTATGATTTATGCTTTTGTACAAATAACTGTATAAGTTTTCAATTGATTAAACTTTGTTTTTGCTTTAAAATCATTGAATTCCAACTAAAAGAGATTGTTTTATACGCTTTAACTTCTTCCATTTAGGGTTAGGGTATGAGTTCCAAACAATACTTAAAACATCAATATATGATTGTAAATAAAGTGATAATGATCTTCTTTTGGAACTTATAAATAATTGATCTTCATTAACTAAATATTCACAACACATCAGTTTCTTGGGTCAAAACACAATCATTTGAGTGATGTGACGTGTTACTTTGTTTCCTCATAAATTCCATCACTCTCTCTTTCAATCCCACGTTCTTGCTTTGACTCTCTTATTTGAGCCATTCATTTTTGTTACATGCATGTTCACGTAGATTCTAATGGCACCACCGCTGCAATTCTATAGAGTATAGTCGTGAGTAGCTTATAGTTCCACAACTTAGGATCATAAGCGATTAAAATCAGTAAACCAAAACTAAGCACACAGCCACAGTCAGGTCCTATTCAATTTCCTTATGTTATCCTTGCAAGATGCAAGAGAATCTCCCAGTATTCAGCTCTGCTCCTCTAGATTTTGTTGATAATTAACCCGTATCTTTGAGCCTTCTTCTTTTCCTCTCAAGATAACTCGGCCAGCCAATGGCTCTGTCTCTGCTTCTCTGGAGCTTCTCTCTGCTACAAATGTTATCTCTCTGTCACCATTCCTGTGTATCCACTTGAGCGCCTCTGTGGAGCTAAAAGAGGAACTTGGTCTTCACTTCAGCTTCCAGCTTGTCCCGGTCTTTTTACCGGCTTAGAAGATGGATACACTGGCCTCTACAAAACGGTTCACATGAACATAGAAATACATGAGAAGGGACAGCCTTGTTTTTGATTGTTTAATGTAATAAGAGTATGAACAAAGCAGACAAACCGAAAAAATTGTACGCATGACCCAAAGGGTATGTGCATATGTTAATCTTTAATTCAGTTGGATAGCTATCTGAAACATCTTAAGAGCAGCTTCGTGATCTTAACACAAACTGTAGCAATTCCCAACAGCACACCTGCTATTCAATTAAAAAAGACTAGAAGAAATATAAAAATATAAAGAGACCAATAAGAGAAACCTCTGGTGAGGAATAATTCAACATCATGGATAGTCGAGGCAATTGCCCAAAGTATCAGCAACATTAAAATTCTAAAAGCAGTGAATTCTTGTGAAGCAATTCAAACCCAATTAAAGTAGAGCACATGAATTTTCTTTCTTACATTTAGAAGATTAGAAGAAAAACAGTGAGCGACACACGGAGGATATGGTCATCTAGCAGAAGAAGAGGTTAAGAGGTAATAAATCCAAACGCATCCAATAACGTCAAATTGTAAAATACAAATCCATAAATCATCGTTCAGTAGACTAACAAAGGGTATGAGGAAAGAAAGAGAGAATATCATACACTGGTTATTCTGTTCTTCATTCTCTTGGGAGAAAGGGTCACTCCCCAAAAGCAGTATAGATGATGATGCCATCAAGTTGGGTAGATGGAAAACCCAATAATGAAGCCTCTCATCCTACCTGCACAACAAAAAAAAGGTCAACGCTGACGTAGCTACGATCAAATGCAGGAACTACAAAGGCTAAAGGTGGTTTACACAGCTGCAAACGATAGCTAAATATCTGTAGAACAGATGACATGTCATGAATGCATCTTTATGAGCTGAAAAAGAAAAAAACCGGTTCCCCAGATTTTCATGAATCTATGTTCAGCAAGTGGGCTCATTGGAACATTGTAACCTAAGAACAGCAATGAGTCATACGGAAAAATGAAAGAGAATCCAACGGAAAAGAAGAAGAGAGTCTAATTCATTACCGCATGATACTCAAAACTGTAAAATCCGTGGGAGAAAAGAGGTTAAACTGAAGGAACTAAGACAATCATTACAGCAAAAAGAAGTCCAAGGCAAAAGAAAATCTCTGCAGTTTCAGGTTTAGGAATAAGTTAGTGCTAAAAGCTTGTTTGCTGGTTAAAAACTGCGGGTGTCAAAGTCTGTACTCAGACGTATGCGGTTAATCATGTTTTTCTTGAGATTAAGATTGAAGAGTTAATGAACATTCTAAGAACTATTCCGGAGCTGTTGAGGAGCTAGGGGGTCAACTGAAATAATCTTCTGAGCCAGATAGCCCAACCCCATCTCTTCTTTCAGGGTTTTAATAAAATGAGACACAAAATCAGTTTAAAGTAAAACATTAACATAATAATCTTGCATGTTGATCTAAAATCAAGCTCTGAGTTAACATCATAGGACAAATTTTACTATGAAACTGAATCTGCTACTCTTTAGACTGAGATGGACACCAAGACTCGCCAACTTTCTCTGTCATTCCGTCAAGAACCCGCCGTTGGTGGAGGCTGCTCATTGACGAGCTTCATGTGCCCAACTACGTCAGCCACAATCATTGAAGAAATTAGTCTCGAGGGGGCCTTAGAAAATGTACAAAATTTAAGTAAATAATTATAGGAGGGTGACAAAAAATAAATCTTACGTAGAGTCACCTCTTAGGCGCCTCAAAATCTTTTAATGAATGGAAACTGAATCTATCTGAGTCAATCACCACCTGGTTGTCTGAAGCGGAATTGTGTGTGAAACTAATTGGAGAGACTGTGACCGTCAAACAAATGGTACAACAACACCCTTGGTAAATGAAAGAAGTGTCACTGATTGGAAACTCGACGGAACATAATCGGAAGAGGACAATGATTTCATACCTGTTCATTGGTCAAAGCAGTTCACACTAATAAGCATACCGCTCTGGATGTGTTCGTGCTTTCCCAGAAGTGTACTAACCGGAAACAGATCTCAACGACTTCACTCTTGGTTTGGAGAGGCGGAGCTCTGTTTCGGTTGTCCACTTCTGGGAAGCACGAACACATCCAGAGCGGGGATGCTTTAGTGTTGAACTGCTTATGACCAATGAACAGGTATGAAATCATTGTCCTCTTCCGATTATGTTCCGTCTGAGTTTCCAAATCCAGTGACTAACTTCTTTCATTTACCAAAGGGTGTTGTTGTTACCATTGTTTGACGGTCACAGTCTCTCCATTAAGTTTCACACACAATTCCGCTTCAAGACAAACAGGTGTGATTGACTCAGATAGATTCAGTTTCCATTCATTAAAAGATTTTGAGGCGCCTAAGAGGTGACTCTACAGTAAGATTTTTTTTGTCACCTCCTATAATTATTTACTTAAATTTTGTACATTTTAAGGCTCCCCTCGAGGACTAATTTCTCAATGATTGTGGCTGACGTAGTTGGGCACATGAAGCTCGTCAAGAGCAGCCTCTCCACCAACGGCGGGTTCTTGACGAATGGACAGAGAAAGTTGGCGAGTCTTGGTGCATCTACAGTCTAAAGAGTAGCAGATTCAGTTTCATAGTAAAATTGTCCTATGATGTTAACTCAGAGCTTTGATTTAGATCAACATGCAAGATTATTATGTTAATGTTTACTTTAACTGATTTTGTGTCCATTTTATGAAAACACCTGAAGAAGAGATGGGGTTGGGCTATCTGGCTCAGAAGATTATTTCAGTTGACCCCCTATCTCCAGCATCCGGAATAGTTCTTAGAATGTTCATTAACTCGTCAATCTTAATCTCAAGAAACCAACATGATTAACCGCATACGTCTGAGTACAGACTTTGACACCCGCAGTTTTAACCACAAACAAGCTTTTAGCACTACTTATTCCTAAACCTGAAACTGCAGAGATTTTCTTTTGCCTTGGACTCTTTTTGCTGTAATGATTGTCTTAGTTCCTTCAGTTTAACCTCTTTTCTCCCACGGATTTTACATTTTGAGTATCATGCGGTAATGAATTAGGACTCTCTCTTCTTTTCCGTTGGATTCTCTTTCATTTTTCGTTTGACTCATTGCTGTTCTTAGGTTACAGTGTTCCAATGAGCCCACTTGCTGAACATAGATTCATGAAAATCTGGGGAACCGGGTTTCTTTTTCAGCTATAAAGATGCATTCATGACATTGTCATCTGTTCTACACATATTTAGCTATCGTTTGCAGCTGTGTAAACCAACCTTTAGCCTTTGTAGTCCTGCATTTGATCGTAGTACGTCAGCGTTGACCTTTTTTTTGTTGTGCAGGTAGATGAGAGGCTTCATAGATGGGTTTTCCATCTACCCAACTTGATGGCATCATCATCTATACTGTTTGGGGAGTGACCCTTTCTCCCAAGAGAATGAAGAACAGAATAACCAGTGTATGATATTCTCTCTTTCTTTCCTCATACCCTTTGTTAGTCTACTGAACGATGATTTATGGATTTGTATTTTACAAATACGTTGACGTTATTGGATGCGTTTGGATTTATTACCTCTTAACCTCTTCTTCTGCTAGATGACCATATCCTCCGTGTGTCGCTCACTGTTTTTCTTCTAATCTTCTAAATGTAAGAAAAGAAAATTCATGTGCTCTACTTTAATTGGGTTTGAATTGCTTCACAAGAATTCACTGCTTTTTAGAATTTTAATGTTGCTGATACTTTGGGCAATTGCCTCGACTATCCATGATGTTGAATTATTTCCTCACCAGAGGTTTCTCTTATTGGTTCTCTTTATATTTTTATATTTTCTTCTAGTCTTTTTTAATTGAATAGCAGGTGTGCTGTTGGGAATTGCTACAGTTTGTGTTAAGATCACGAAGCTGCTCTTAAGATGTTTCAGATAGCTATCCAACTGAATTAAAGATTAACATATGCACATACCCTTTGTGGTCATGCGTACAATTTTTTCGGTTTGTCTGCTTTGTTCATACTCTTATTACATTAAACAATCAAAAACAAGGCTGTCCCTTCTCATGTATTTCTATGTTCATGTGAACCGTTTTGTAGAGGCCAGTGTATCCATCTTCTAAGCCGGTAAAAAGACCGGGACAAGCTGGAAGCTGAAGTGAAGACCAAGTTCCTCTTTTAGCTCCACAGAGGCGCTCAAGTGGATACACAGGAATGGTGACAGAGAGATAACATTTGTAGCAGAGAGAAGCTCCAGAGAAAGCAGAGACAGAGCCATTGGCTGGCCGAGTTATCTTGAGAGGAAAAGAAGAAAGGCTCAAAGATACGGGTTAATTATCAACAAAATCTAGAGGAGCAGAGCTGAATACTGGGGAGATTCTCTTGCATCTTGCAAGGATAACATAAGGAAATTGAATAGGACCTGACTGTGGCTGTGTGCTTAGTTTTGGTTTACTGATTTTAATCGCTTATGATCCTAAGTTGTGGAACTAGAAGCTACTCACGACTATACTCTATAGAATTGCAGCGGTGGTGCCATTAGAATCTACGTGAACATGCATGTAACAAAAATGAAGTGGCTCAAATAAGAGAGTCAAAGCAAGAACCGTGGATTGAAAGAGAGAGTGATGGAATTTATGAGGAAACAAAGTAACACGTCACATCACTCAAATGATTGTTTTGACCCAAGAAACTGATGTGTTGTGAATATTTAGTTAATGAAGATCAATTATTTATAAGTTCCAAAAGAAGATCAATTATCACTTTATTTACAATCATATATTGATGTTTTAAGTATTGTTTGGAACTCATACCCTAACCCTAAATGGAAGAAGTTAAAAGCGTATAAAACAATCTCTTTTAGTTGGAATTCAATGATTTTAAAGCAAAAACAAAGTTTAAATCAATTGAAAACTTATACAGTTATTTTGTACAAAAGCATAAATAACATAAACAAAAGAGTAAATAGATTATAACTAAAGTTTAATTAACTTTTATTCATCATTCAATATATAATTCCATTTACAATTATAAAAAATTGTGAGTTCTTCTTTTGACATCTATTTTATTTATATAAAACATAAAATTACAACAGAAGTTTATAAAATAATAAAGATACAACCAGTTGTGTTAGAAAAAAACATTAATAAAAAATTTGTTTACCAATTTAGATTTCAAAAATCATTCTGATATATATATATATATATATGTATATATCATGTATATTCAAATATAAATATAGAAAGTCTAAATTTAATTAAAATCTAAATATAACATATATATTCAAATATATTTATCTTCGAACGATTTTCTTACTCACTAAATGATAAAAGTTAAGAGTTACATGTAAATGTTTAGAGCATCTTCAGCTCCATCTTTTTACTCTAAAATAGAGTTTGAAGTAAAGAATATTTCAATCCTACTCTATTTTATACTCCATTATAGAGTAAAAATAAAATCATTACATTTTATTGTTTGTTCATTTTTTCACTTTAAAATGAAGTAGGATTGTAGGAAACTCAACTCCATTCCATTTTGAAGTAATAAATGTAGTAATACATTGGAAACACTCTTACAACCTCTAACGTTCTATAATGGCCTTTTATAAATTAGAGAAAGCATGAAATAATGTAACACGTTGAAAAGTTTCAACTTCTTTGTGTCATGCTTTTTTCTGTTTGCTATTTCTTTTGTTTTTGGCAGAGACGAATGAGCCGATAAATTAAATTGAACAACAAAACGATGTGAAGTTTACAAATGGATTGAAGACTGGGACCAATAAGCTTACGATATGCAATATGTGGTGTTATTGAACCTTTTTTCGAAGTAAGTGACTAGGATCAGAAAGATTACGATATGAAATAATGTAGGGTATTAATTTATTTTTCATTTTTCTTCATGATCAAACTAGGTTCCTCTTATATTTTAGACATATATTCTCGAAATTTGAAATTGTAATGTTTGCTTACTTCCCAGGCTCAGATCCCTTAACCTCTTATTAAAGGAGAAGCTGTCAAATGTGTTTCCAATACCTAATATTAAAAACACACCATGTTTATTTTTTCTTTTTGATCAAACACCATGTTTACCCTTATTGAGTTATTGTCCAGTTCATGTACTCTAATAGTAACTGAAGGTATTGCTGTATATATATGGTCATTCTTTCAAAGGTGATGGAGATGGTGTCACAAAACTACGAACGAATCTTTCACAATACACTCTTATAAATTTATGAATATGATTTGAGTAAGAAAAAAATTATTCACGTGGGATGAAAACGGTCAAGAATTAATGGAAAAAAAAATTATGGGGAAATTTTATTGTGTATATACAAAAAAAAAGTTACAAGCGAATGAAGAACTAAGGCGGACACAAATAACAAAAACCAAGCAAAAAAACATACACAAACCAAAATTAATTATACCTCATAATTCGAAAGAAAAAACAATCACACGATTATATATAAATAATTTCAGAATCATTCAATCACAAAACTTAATGAAAAATAATAATAATAATAATAATAACGCGCAATACACGTATTGGAAATTGCCATAAATTCCTAGCACTGGCATCAGATAATACAGACGTAAAAGATATTATAAATATTAAAATGGATATACACTATCCTTTGCGTTTATTTAAATAATTAATAGATAAACATAATTTGAATATATTTCATATAAAATAATAAAAATTAACATATTACAACTAATTAACCTAACATTCAATATGTAAGATATATCTTTTGCTATTCTTCTTTGTTAAGCAAATAAAAAAAAATTATATCATAACAAATCAATATAAAATTACTGTCACACATTTTAAAACAAAATTGGTATGATACTTTATTAAATAAATGTTTAAGGAAAAAAAAATGAAACATGAAAAAATAGAAAATAAATCAAAAGAAAATGGAACAACAAACAAACATTATATAATAACTAATTAAAATACACAATCCGCCCGTAGAGCGGAAAAATCTCTAGTTATTTTCCGGAGTTATTTTTCGGCGCTACGCACCGTGTTTGTTTTTTTTTAATGATTTTAAAATAAATTTTATGGTCTTAATAAATAAGTTATTTTTAAATATATGAAGATGAAAATATGTTGAAACATAATGGTAATTTTTTTGATTCATTTGATAGTGGTTAGCATCAGTAGTGTATTATTTTGTTTTGAACTTTCTTTGGCCCAAGAGGAATAATATAAGTAGTTTTAATTTTTTGTATTTTGTTTTATATTATTAAATTTCATTATATTAAAATATCACTATTTTAATTTTGGTTAGATTTAAAATGTATTATTTATATTATTTAAATATATTTAATCAGATATTAACAAAACGAAAAAACTGTAGAAATTTCTGTAATATTTTAAAATGTGCTGCTTGGTGCTCTCTCTTTATTCAGGTGCTGAAGTGGTGCATAGTGAAGAAATTATTTGATTTTATTAGTATAAACATTTATCCTATCATATCTCTAAATAAAATCAATTAGTATTTTAAATCAACCAACCTCTATTTATATAATGAAAGAAGATTTTCTCATTAATTATA
The DNA here is from genome assembly GCF_020379485.1 of Brassica napus. NCBI lineage: Eukaryota > Viridiplantae > Streptophyta > Magnoliopsida > Brassicales > Brassicaceae > Brassica > Brassica napus. Next base: position 24,505 of record NW_026014138.1, on the reverse strand, counting down.
TTTTAATTAAATAGGCAACCAAAATTTATAAACTTTAAAACGAAATTTTAAATAAATGTTAATTGTTAAATTCGAATGAAAGTAAAGTTTAGTTGTTTCAAATAAGTTAAGGTTGGACATTCCAATTTCCAAAATAGTTGTATATTTGTTTTTTTTTCTTGTGACACTTATGGTTGTATATTGGTTACATAAATCTTTTCGCAACAGTCACTGGGACAACCATTCAAGTTTGTTATTCCCTCCGTTCCCGAAAGTGAGATTTTTTAGATTTTTTTCTTGTTCCACAAAGATAGATTTTCTATATTGTTAAGGTACTTTTTATATACTTTTGAAGGAAAAGAAAGAGAAGAAAGATTAATATTTCTATTCTATGTTTTTCAAATACAATAGAATACACCAAATATTTCCTTTTAATGTGAATTTTTCATCTTTTTAAGAAGTGAATGATAAGAATTATGAGGAGGAGAAAGGGGATATGATTGGTTAGAAGAGTTGGTGGAGTTGTCAGCAGAATTAATAAAGAAGAAACAAGCGGAGCAACATTTATATTTTATATTTCCAAATAGAAAAAAATACAACAAAATAATGCAGTTTAACGTGAACTATTTATATTCTCCAAAACTGCAAAATAAAAATAAGAAACAAAGAAAAAATATATGACTTGCGGAAGAATTGAAAGAATTGTAAATAAATTGATGGACAAGAAAAGAAAAAGAGGAGCTGAGAGGTAATAAGGAAGAGGAGGATTGAGAAGTGAAGGATGAGAAGTGAGGAGTGAAAAGGAAAGTGGTGAGTGAAGAGTAAAAGAGAGGAAGAGTGAAGGGTGAAGAGGGAGAGGAGAGTGAGAACCGAACATGTGTTAAAGCACAATTTACATATTATAATATGTTATATTTATTAAACATATAGTATAAAACAATAGATTTATAGTGAATCTGAAAGTAAAAAGTAAAAAGTGAAAATAAGAAATGAAAAATTAGAACTGACGAGTGAGGAAGAGAACGAGGAGATGGAAGAAAGTGAGGAGTGAAGAGGGGAATGACAATGACATATTATAATATGACAATAACATAGAGTAGTATGTTAGTGTATTTTATACATGGTTACAGACTGATTGTTTTGGTGTAGAATAAAAAGAAACTATGAAAAATGTGGTTGTACAAGAAGTCAGATTTTATGTTTAAATAACTCTAAACAAGGTGATTCATATCAAAAATATTTAATTGTTTATAACTTTATATTACACAAAAAAAAAACTGATTTCTATTCTATTTGTACAAGTAAAAAAAAATAGAATAGACTATTTAATATATGTAGCACTGTTCTATCATCTTCTATAGTTCGATGTCTGATTTTTCTATTTTTCTCTTTCCATCTTTTGCTAATTCAGAACAGTTAACCACAATTTGAATCTACTAAATTTGTGTCATAATTTTTCGTTTTTGTCAAATATTGATCATTAACACCTTTTTTTAGTTAATGTTATTTCATGGTTGGTCAAAATAACTTTGGAATAGAAAACATATACTTAATTATGGATGAGAAGAAAATCATATAAGCTGCAAAAGAAAAAAAAACATGAATATGTGCGTGTGAGTTTTTAGGAGGATTAATGGAATAAATACATATTATATATGCTATATTTTAACCATTAGGCTCATCGTGTGATTAGACCATGATTAACGCGGTTGTTTAGTTGGGGGTTTTAAATGTAATTAGAATTAGAAAAAATAAATAAAATTAGCTGTTAATAGAAGAAATGTCTCTTAATAAAGTGCTACAAGACATGGCTCTTATGAGACACGTGTCCTCCATTGAAAGAGTTGCATTCATCTCTATCTCTCTCTCGACGGAATCATTCCGCGTCTCTCTCGCTCTCCTCGACGATGAATCACTATGCGTCTCTCTCGGTGTCTCTCTCTTGAAGGAATCACTCCGCGTCTCTCTCGCTCTCCTCGACGACTGCCTCTCTTTCTTGATCTCTCCTGGACGATGAATCACTCGGCGTCTCTCTCGGTGTCTCTCTCTCGACGGAATCACTCTGCGTCTCTCTCGCTCTCCTCGACGACATCAAATTGGCGACTATTGATGTTGATGCTCGGTCGAATCGATAAGTAAAGCTATGTTTTTTTTCTTTTTATGTCTGAATCCTTCAATTCATGCATGTCTTAGATTGTGCTTCTTCTATATTATTTTGATTTGTTTGTTGTGTTGGTTTATGTCGCTTGATTCTGTCTGTTGTGTTTTTTATGTCTCGTGATTAATGTATCGCTCACCTCTGATTCTTTTTGATTTGTTTCTGTCTTTGTGTGTTATGATGGATGGATCAAGAGACATGAAGGTTCATCAAAGAAGAGGACTACAATTGCAATACAGGTAAAACAATTTTCTTTGATCTGTTAAATTGAATAAAAGTCTAAGAAAAAGCATTGTTTATATTCGTAGGTCGTTAATAAATGTTTTGGTTAGTGTTAGATTATGGTTATGTTACGTAATAAGTAGATGTAATGGTTAGATAGAAATCGATGTTGAAGTGTGATGAATGTGTTAGATATATGTGCAATCGATTTGGTTGGGTGTGATGAATGCGTTCATCTATTAAACGCAAATGTTATTTTCTTTCTTTCTTCTATAAAACACAATCCTTCTTCTCTTCCATCTATCAAAAACATTGTTCTTTTCTTTCTCTATTTTTTGACATATTCGGATATGGATTCCAATCCATATACGCAGAAGTCAAAATTTTGTTGAACTTCTTAATAGGCAACAAGAAACTGTCTTTGGTTTAGTTCAAGATAGTGTCGAACTATCTTCATCACAAGTCCATGTTTTTGGCACTCAAGGTACTGAAGCTTCAAACTTTGGTGAAGACACTCTTGCAGAGCGTAGAGAACGAAGGAAATGGACGCTAATAGATGATGTTGTGCTCATCAGCTCGTGGTTATACACACGCAAAGATCTTGTTGTAGGGAATGAACAAAGATCTGGTACTTTCTGGAAAAGGATTGCAGCCTACTTCGCGGCAAGTCTGAAGGTTGCAGGCTGTGAACACAGAGAGCCAAGTCACTGTAAGCAACGTTGGCACAAGATAAATGACCTAGTCAGCAAGTTTTGTGGGTCGTATGAAGCTGAAACTAGAGAAAAAAGTAGCGGTCAAAAATGGGAATGATGTTCTCAAACTAGCTCATGAAATCTTCTTCAACGACCATAAAAAGAAATTCAGTCTTGAACATGCTTGGATGGAGCTGCGCAATGACCAGAAATGGTGTGACCTTTCTACTTCTAAAACTGATGGAAACGCTAAAAGGAGGAAGTGTGATGACGGTGCACAATCATCAAGCTCTCACGCAAATGAAACCAACACTTCTGAAGATGACCAAGGAACCAATCGTCCACTGGGTGTTAAGGCAACAAAGGGGCATGGTAAGAAGACGATGGCAGAGGGGAAGGCACTGTCTGAGTTTCAGAATATGTGGTCCATTAAACAGAAGGATTTGGCAATGAAAGAAAGACTGTCAAAGATGAGTCTGCTTGGCAGTATAATTTCAAAAAAAAAACAGAACCGCTAGCTGAGTATGAAGAAGCTCTAAAGAAAAAGCTCATTAATGACTTGTTGTCTAATTAGTTTAAGTTGAAGTTTAAGTCTAAGAAGAAGCTTGTTTGTCGTAGGTGTTGAGGTCGCGGAATTTAACTTTCTGTTTGTTGTTTGTTGAAGTTTAAGTCTAATGACTGGTTTGTTATTTGTTTTTTAACTATCTGTCCTTTTTTATTGTAATGTCATGAAATTATTGTATTTTAACTATGGCTACTCTTTATTTTATGTAAACGCTTTCTTGTTCTGATGCCTTGTCGTGTGTCATTACTTTCAGGTCTTGAAAGAGTGAAAGAGTGGAGCATTGGGAGTGGAAGAATCACAGACTGAATTGAAGTATTGTATTCTTGTGTAAACTATGTATTTATTCCGACGGCGATTTAGAATGAACAAGTCATTTTTCATGCATATTGTTGATCGACTCTCCAATGAAGTTCAATTCTTTCGACAAAAGAAAGATGGTCTTGGAAGGCTTGGTCTCTATACACTTCAAAAGTGTACAATAGCTATTCATGTCTTGGCATATGGTATTGCGGCTGATACGGTTGACGAATACCTCCGGCTCGATACAACTACTACTCAGCTATGTTTGGAAAATTTTGTGGAAGGAATAATATAGTTATTCGGTGATGAGTACCTAAGAAGATCAACACCGGCTGATCTTCAACGTCTACTTGATATTTGAGAGCATCGAAGATTTCCCGGGATGATAGAAAGCATGATTGTATGCATTGGGAGTGGAAGAATTGTCCCACCGCTTGGAAATGTCAATATTCATGTGGTTCGGAAAAACTCACAATCATTTTAGAGGCGGTTGCTTCATATGATCTATGGATATGTCATGTGTTTTTGGACCTCCAGGTACCTTAAATGATATCAATATTCTTGATCGCTCATCTATTTTTGATGACATAATAAAAGGTCAAGCTCAGCAAGTGACTTTCTCTGTCAATGGAAGAGAGTATCATTTCGCTTACTATCTCAATGGTATTTACCCGAAATAGGAAACTTTTATCCAATCTATTTCAATTCCCCAAAGGCTGAAAGCAGTTTTATTTGCTCAACATCAAGAAGCTGCCCAAAAAGATGTCGAGCGTGATCTTGGAGTCGTGCAAGCTCGATTTGCCATTGTTAAAAATTCAGCACTTTTTTGAGATAATGTCAAAATTGGCAAGATTATGAGATCATGTATTATACTCCATAATATAATAGTAGAAGACGAACGAGATGGATACACTCAATTTGATGTTTCAGAGTTCCAACAAAGAGAAGAAAACGGAAGTTCACATGTGGATCTCACGTATTCAACAGATATTCCTACAAATATCGCCAATATGATGGGTGTTCGAACTAGAATTCGTAATAGACAAGTTCATCAACAACTGAAAGCTGATTTGTTGAACATATATGGCGTAAATTTGGACGTGATCAACATAACAACTGTCGTTTATTTTACCAATCTATGTTTTAATGTTTTTATTTTAAAATATATATTTTAAATGTTATCTTTGACTATATTTTATTTAATAAATAAATTTTATCTTTAATAAAACAATGTTTTATAATTTTTTTAAGAACCCTAAATTGAGTTCTATCATTGGAGCACTCAAACTAATTGTTTTTTAACAAAAGTTCTTAACTTAAGTTTATTAGTTAAATATTTATTAAAAATCCCATTAGGATTTTCCGTATTAACATGTTTTTACTTTATTAATTAATTTTTATGGTTATTGATTCTAATTTTCCTATACAAAAATAATAAAAGTGAAGAGTCTTTTAACTTTTATAAGAAAGAAGAATAAGTAGGGACATGAATCGACTACAGTGCCTTTTATATTATACAAGAATAATAAAAGTGAAAATATTTTATTATAAGAAATAAGAATAAGTGGGGATAGGAATCGACCACAGTGCCTTTTATATTATCTATTATTATAAAGAAAAGTGTCTCTCTCCTCCTAGGCTGCCATGTCACTAAATAGAGAGAGGAAATGCCGACACCTGTCCCCTAAAACAAAACTCACTGTTTCATTAATGTCTTATTGTGTATTGGTCGCTTTGTTTTGATTCTTTATGGTTTTAATTATTTATGGGCTTATTGGACTCATCTTTTCTTATTTAGTTTTGTAACCCAATCTGATTGGGAGAGACGATCTTCTTCGTGATCTCACCAATCGTCTTCTTCAATCTGTGTTTTTTGATGATCTAAACCAAAACTGGAGTCTCTGAATGTTGATTGAGATGAAACATTTTTTTCGTTTTTCGTTCTTACCCTCAAAGACGTTACGATGTCTTGATTCATCGGCTTTAAGAAGCCTCTTAACTCCATCAACGCAAATCAAGCATATGTCTCTGTAATGACCTAAATTCTGGCCCAAAGAATTCAGGTCGAGGCCCAAATCCGTTCCAGCCCATGGTATTTTTCTATAAAAACTCACCTCTATCCACTTTGTTTTCTCCAAAACATCAAAAAAAATTGGAAAAGAGAAGAGAGAGTTAAGAGAAATGGGAATGTTGAATTGTAGAGAGTTCTGAGATTTTCGCCGGAGCCACCACACACCGTGACCACGCTGACCTCGTCCCCACCGTTCACAACCCTAGGTAACCACCGCAAACCGCCATGCATTTAGTTCAGTTTTGGCCGTTTTAGTAAATCAACCATAACTTCCTAAAAGTTGAAAATTTCGTGCATGCAAGACTACTATCGTGTTCCTCTCGTCGAGACGAAGCCATAGACACCAACCGCGCTGCAATCGGAGTCCGGACGAACCCTCACGCGCCTCCGGAAGATCGCCCTTCGCGCACGCATGAAACGCACGCGCTGCCGTCTCCGACCGCTGTTCGCCAGAACCACCGTGCTCGGCCGCCGTCAGTCCGACGTTGGGAAGCCGCCGCCGGATCTCTGCTGCTTCCGCATCGCCGTCGCCGGTGACTCTTCCGGTAAGCCACCGCCCTTCGCAGCCACCGCCGATGACCAGCGCCGGTGACTCGCAGGGGACTCGCCAACCCAGCCGAGTCGACCCGGTGAGTCAACTCGGTCAACCGGTTGGTTTGGCCGGTTTAAATTGATTTCGGTTTGGTTAGGGTAAACCAGTCGGTTAGGAAAAATTGATTTCTGGTCAAGGGTTGACCGAATTGATCTTTGACCAGCGAGTTGACTTTTCTATAAACCTTGACCAGACCCATTTTAAACCGTTCGAAAGGCGTTCTGACTCGATTTTTTGCCCTGATTTCAGATTTGGAGTCTATTTGAGCATCAGGAGTTCATAGATACCACTTGTTCTTGTTTCTAAGGTGAAGGCTTCTCCGTTTAAATCCTGAACTAGTTTAGTACTACCGTTATTGAAAGTTTAGTTTCGAAACATGATCCGTCTCTGTGACTCGAGTCTGTTTGAGAGTCTTGTTTTTATTATTATTATTATTGATTGTTAAACCGGAAATAGGATAATAGAGGATTCAATAATTGTGTGAAATGATTGATGTTAAGAACGGTTATGTATATGTATATATATGCCAGTCCATGTGTGGTGGATTGCGGGGTACAGAGACGTCTATACTGGCTGCCTATGTTTGTGGATTGCGGGGGCACATGACGTCTGTGCTAGCTACGCCTTGTTTGTGGAGATTGCGGGGTACAAATATGTTTGTACTAACGACGCCTTTTGGATTGCGGGGGTACAGAGTGTACTACTGTACTAGCGACGTCTGGAGAGCTATATACATATATCCTTATGAGGAAAATGCGGGGTGCAAAGAATAGCTATGTACTATCATCGCATTGTTTGTCGTTGTATGGTGCAATAGGCATATGATTGTTCTGTGTGGTGTGTTAGACACCGTGTTTGTTCCATGCTAAAGCTAGGCCTATATAGTTGTAGTGCTATGAACTGAGTCAGTGGTTTGCGGTTTAGCATCCCATACCTCGCTTGGCAACTCCCATGTTGCTCACCCCTCCTTCCGTTCCCCCTTTCAGGTGAGACCGACGAGTAGGAGTGATAATCGGACCGGTGCTATTGGGATTTTGGGCTACTATCGCTTCTATCGCTTTTATCGTTATTGGGCTTTTAGGCCTTTGGACTTTTATCGTTATGTTATTTCCTATTTTAGACTTTTGGATTTATGTTGTCTTTATATTTTGAAATTATGTCGTTATTTATATTTCGGATGTTATTTATATTATGGATTTCCAGCATGGATGTTGACTTTTAAGTATTTATAAATGGAAATTTCAGATATTATTATTTATCGTATTATTATTATTCTTATTATGCAAATCGGGGTGTCACAGTCTCATTCAATGCTAATTATCCCTCTTTTATCAGTGTTTCTCCACCTATAAAGGTAAGCTTTCATCTCTTGAACATCATCCCCACAGTGTGATAATCAAAAAAGTTTTTGCAGTATAATGGCTGGCTAACTCATCTGTTCTTCAGATGGCCGATGTTCTTCCACCATTGAGGTGCGACTAAAATACTCCTTGATGCAAAGGTTTTCCAGTTCTTAAATCACATGGTTAATTGTATTTTTAAAATATTGGGGCGTTCACATTCATAAGTATAGAACTTTTATATTTAGATCCTTATTGAACCTCTTTTGAATGAGTTTTTTTGAAACAGTTTGCTGATTATGCTTTATTTTCCACATTTGTTTCAGTCAACTCTCATGCCAGCCACTGTGAATGGTCAACGTCTCACCACTTTCCGACACCGTCTCAAGGCTGGTTCAGTGTTCACACACAGCTGACTCGGTGCAATCAGAAATACACGCTCTGTCTGATTCTTCTCTGACGATTCGGTTCAGTGATGTTAACCGAACCGGTTTCTCCAATCCCTGAAGAGCGGTTCAGGTTCCGAGATCATGATTCGCTGCTTGGCCTAGCCATCACGCACACACAACTTCCAAGTACATCTCTAATTAGCTATTTATCTCAGACTTATTTCAAATACTTTTCTCAGTGTTTTGTCAGAAAGTTACTTGGCCAGTCTTTTTCTTTATCCTGGGAGATCAGAGGTGCCATTTCTACATGCAATTACACATGTTTGTTTAGGACTGGTTGTTATACTTCATAGGTTGTGGAATTAATGACCCTTTGTGAACTATGTGGCAAGATATATTAGTTTTCTCTCTGCTAGGCAGTGATTTTGCAGCCGCTTGGTGATAAAGGAATCAAAGTTATTGGTGGAAACACGATTAGATGCTTCACGTCTTCAGACCGGGTTAGGAAAACTTTCACTTCTTTGTATTGTTTGTAGCTAAGAAAAACGAATACAACAAGTAAAAGAGTTGGTATGCTCATTATTAGGCTTACATATTTAGAGAAGTTAGACGTGTTTTATTGGTTCAGCTTATATTTCCCAAGAAACAGATCGCAATAAGTATCCTGACCCGTAAAGCCGATAAAATCCATCACAAGCATCGATCGGTTCAAAGAACTTATCAATGCGTGATCATGTGGTTACACGAAGTGGAAATGTAAAATAGCTTCTAGAATCATGAACTAAACACTTATACATAAGCGTAGGGTTCATTTTTTTAAAAGATAAACCAGTAATCTTCTTTATAGGATAAACTTCGAAGTTTTCTCTCAATGTAGACCGGGCTTTCGTTTGTGGCTGCCATTTTGTGTGATGGTTCGAGAGACTAAAACCCATTTTGGCAACGACAATGATGGGGACGACAAGCCAGATGACAATACGGATCTTGCTAAGGTTGAGACTGGTGGTAACGTTCAGCAGACAACACCGGATACGGGAACAGTCCCAAATGGTGAAAAGCCAAAGACGCCTTCAGCGGAAGCTGCTTCCAAAGCGGTCAAGAAGGCACGCGTTGACAAGAGTCCGCAGTTTTACGTTTTCAATAATGCTATGACTTGTTTTTTTTTCATGCAGGAGTACGTTATTTTCCTTTTGGGTTTCCCCATCTTTGGGTAGTCTATGTTTGATTCAGAGGAGTTTTAATAATTATACTTTGTTTTTTTTTCATGCAGGAGTACGTCTCTGTAATACTTTGTTCAGTGAATACAAACAATCTTTTCTCCTAAGTTCTGAGAGTTCATACATAAGAAATAAGTTGATCTTATTAACTTGGTACCAATGATCGGAGAGGAAGGGAGCGTTTTCTCAGGGATCCAGTCAGATGGAGGACGACTATCGGAACAAAAGATTGGCCCGCCGGCTTGAGCTACCCTTGTTCGATGGCGAACAAGCAGATAGCTGGGTGCTAAGGGCGGATCAGTATTTTGAGATCAGTGAGTTCACGGAGGAACAGAAGCTGAAAGCGGTGAAGATGTGTTTCGTTGAAGACGCACTTTTGTGGTATCGTTGGGAGCGTGATAGAGACCCATTCCAGAGTTGGAGTCAGCTGAAAGAGAGGGTGTTGGAGCAATACTCGACGGCGAGAGATACGTCAGCCGGCGAGAGGCTCCTCCGCCTCCGACAGGAAGGGTCTGTCAAAGACTACTGTCGGGAGTTTATATCGCTGGCGACAAACGCACCGGAGCTGACAGACGCGATGTTGGAAATGGCGTTCATGAATGGGTTAAAACCACGCATCCGAGCGGGAGTGAGGATGTTCGAGCCAAAGACGTTGCAAAAGATGATGAGTTTTGCTCGGAAGGTGGAAGAATGGGAGGGAGACAACGGGGAAGACGATTCGAAACCCTACCCCAGTTTAGCAGGCTGTAACCTGAAGCCCAATAACCGCAGTGACGAGACGACTAATAAGTTGAGCTTTAATGGGCCTAATCAACAAAAGTCCAAGCCCAACTACACGTCAAGCCTGTCACCGCATAAGGACAAACGGGTTGCGGGGAAGACTACGACCTATCACAATAGGGTAAAGGCTCCGTTTCGCCGTCTGACGCCGACAGAGATCGAGCAACGGAGGTCGGCCGGTCTCTGTTTTCGCTGCGACGAGAAGTTCTTCCGGAACCACAAGTGTCCCAAGCCGGAACTCACGGTGTTGATTATGCACGATGATGGGAAGGAAGAGGTGTTCGACGAAGAGCCGTGTGAGCTGCTAGATGAGGAGGAGAACGAAGTCGAGGCAGTGGTGGCAGAGGTCTCAATTAGCTCCGTTGTCGGTCTGACCTCATCTCGCACGATGAAGTTAAAAGGGGAGTTGGGAGGAGAGGAGGTGACTGTCCTTATCGACAGCGGCGCCTCTCACAATTTCATTTCGGAGAAGATGGCTAGTCGAATGGGACTCATAGCGAAGAACACAACACGCTACGGGGTAATGGTGGCTGGTGGAGTTAAAGTGCAAGGGAGAGGGGTGATTACGGGAGTAGAGTTGAAGTTGCAAGATTGTACCATTCACACGAGTTTTCTGCCTCTGGAGCTGGGTATAGCAGACGTGATTTTGGGAGTACAGTGGCTCGACACACTGGGTGAAATGCGAGTTAACTGGAAACTGCAAAGGATGAAAATCAGGTTGGATGGGGAGTGGGTTCTGATACAGGGAGATCCCAGCCTTCACTCAGCAGGAGTGTCTTTGAAGTCGATCTGGAAAACGTTGGAGGAAGAAGGATAGGGTATTATAGTGGAGTTTGGAGGATTGCAGGCTGGGGAAACGGGATTTCCCGTGACCGTCGATCAGGAGTGGCAGGCCGTGTTGGGGCAGTACGCTGGGGTGTTTCAAGAACCCACAGGACTGCCTCCATCAAGAGGGAAGGAGCACGCTATATTGCTGGAGGCAGGAGCCAGTCCCGTTAGTGTCAGACCATTCCGATATCCTCAAGCACAGAAGACGGAGATTGAGAAGCAGATCAGTCTGATGCTGGCATCAGGGATTATAAAGGAAAGCAATAGCCCATTCTCAAGTCCGGTGTTTTTTGGTGAAGAAGAAAGACGGAAGTTGGAGGTTTTGCGTAGACTATCGAGCTCTCAATCGAGTCACCATAGCAGACAAGTACCCAATACCAATGATCGATAAACTCTTGGATGAGCTCCATGGCGCCGTGGTGTTCTCGAAGCTCGACCTCCGCTCCGGCTACCATCAAATTCTGGTAAAGGCTGAGGATGTTCCAAAAACAGCTTTCCGCACGCACGACGGATACTACGAGTTCCTCGTCATGCCATTTGGGCTCTCCAACGCTCCAGCAACGTTCCAGTCTCTTATGAATGATGTATTCAGACCTCATTTGCGCCGGTTTGTCCTTGTCTTTTTTGACGACATCCTAGTCTACAGCAAGACAAGGGAGGAGCATGAGAGGCACTTGGAGATTGTATTGGGGCTGCTGGAGAAGAACCGTCTCTACGCAAACAGGAAGAAATGTCACTTTGGTTGTGAGAAGGTAGAGTATTTGGGTTATGTGATCTTAGCACAAGGGGTGGCGGCAGATCCAGAAAAGATACGAGCTATGGTTAACTGGCCAGTACCAAGAGTAGTGAAAGAGTTGAGAGGGTTCCTTGGTCTCACCGACTACTACAGGAAATTCGTGCTAGGCTATGGGAGTATAGCACGTCCTTTGACCTCTCTGTTACAGAAGGATCAGTTTCTTTGGAACCAGGAAGCAACAGAAGCATTCAGGGGGTTGAAGGAAGCCATGACCACTGTCCCGGTCTTGGCGATGCCAAATTTCGAGGAGCTGTTTGTGGTAGAATCAGACGCGTCTCGTGTAGGGTTGGGAGCGGTATTGATGCAGCAACAGCGGCCTATAGCATATTTCAGTCAAGCGTTGACTGCTCGCCAGAAGCTCAAATCAGTCTATGAGAGGGAGCTCATGGCGATAGTGTTCGCTGTGCACAAATGGAGACACTACCTATTGGGGTGAAGGTTTGTAGTAAAGACTGATAAGAAGAGTCTTAAGTTCCTGCTGGAGCAGCGAGAGATCAACATGGAGTATCAGCGCTGGCTCACCAAACTGTTGGGGTTCGAGTTTGATATATTTACAAGCCAGGGCTGGAGAACAAGGCAGCGGACGCCTTATCACGCAAGACTGAGATCTCGGAGTTGTATGCGGTATCAGTGTCAACTGCTTTACAATTGGAAGAAATTGGCAGTGAGGTTGACAAGGATGTGGAGTTGCAAAAGTAAATAACGGAGCTCAAAGAGGACCCTTCTAAACACCCTGACTACTCTTGGGTACAAGGGCGTTTACTGAGGCAGGGGAAACTAGTGCTACCTAGAGACTCACCGTTAGTGGGGGTGATCCTTAAAGAACACCATGACAGTAAGATGGCAGGGCACGGAGGAATGTTAAAGACTCAGAAGAGGATTGGAGAGTTGTTCTACTGGAGGGGAATGATGACGGATATAAGGAGGTATGTGGCGGCGTGTCAGACTTGCCAGAGACAGAAATACTCCACACTGGCTCCAGGGGGGTTGCTTCAACCGCTGCCGATTCCAGGTCAGGTGTGGGAGGATATCTCGATGGATTTTGTGGAAGGACTTCCAAAATCGAATGGTTTCAACGCAGTGTTAGTGGTGGTTGATCGTTTCACGAAATACGCACATTTCATCAAGATCAAACACCCCTTCGCGGCGCCAGAAATCGCGCAACTCTTTGTGCATGGGATCATCAAACTACACGGTTTCCCTCACACAATAGTATCGGATAGAGACAAGGTCTTCACAAGTTCGTTATGGAAGGAGTTATTTAAGCTGTCAGGGTCAAAGTTGTGCTTCAGTACCGCTTATCACCCACAAACCGATGGGCACACTGAGGTAACCAACAGAAGTATGGAGACGTATCTGAGGTGTTACGCAGGGGATAAGCCAAGAACGTGGGCTAAGTTTCTGGAGTGGGCTGAGCTGAGTTACAACACCTCCTATCATACTTGATTCAGATGTCGCCGTTCCAAGCTCTGTATGGAAGAGTACCTCCGACGTTGTTGAGGTATGAGAACGGGTCTACGGTTAATGCAGAGTTGGAAGAACAGTTGAAAGAGCGAGATAGGATGTTGGATAGCATTAAGGAGCAACTCCATCGCTCTCAGCAGTTGATGAAGGAAAAGGCAGACATCAAAAGGCGTTAGGTTGAATTCACAGTGGGAGATATGGTGTTGGTTAAGATCCGTCCTTACAGACAGCGCACTCTAGCCAAACACATTAACGAGAAGCTGTCTGCTAGGTTCTATGGACCATTCGAGGTATTGGAAAAAGTGGGGCGTGTCGCTTACAAGTTAAAACTGCCCGAAGGTACCAAAATACATCCAACGTTCCATGTCTCACAGCTCAAGAAGATGGTCGGAGAGTTGGTGGAGACTGTGGCTATACCACCACAATTATCGTCGGAAGGGGTGCTGGAAACTGAGCCTGCAGCGGTATTAAAGAAAAGAAGGAATGAGAAAACTCAGCAGGAGGAGGTGCTAGTTCAATGGGAAGGGTTGTCGGCTCATGACTGCACATGGGAAGAAGTTAGTGTGATGAAGGATCAGTTCCCACAGTTTGACCTTGAGGACAAGGTCAATTTCGAAGGGCAGGGTATTGATACGTACGAAGCAGAACGACCTCCGATCCTGTTTCACTATAGGAGAAGAGGACAAACATCTGAGAAATGAGGAGAGGGACAGCTGGCTAGCGAGTAGAGTCGAGTAAGAATAAAGGAATAAAGGTCGTTATCAAGAAGATCTGCAGCACATGGCCTGTCGAGGATGTGCTGACGTGACTCGCAAACGTTTGAGGAAACGCAGAATGCTTGTGGGCATTCACGAGATCCTAGGAGTCTATAAAAGAGAGGAGAGAGTAGTTTGTTATCTTTATCATTGGATTGATCAAAGTTGTAGTAGGGAGAGAGAGTCCTTTAACGTCTCTGTAATACTTTGTTCAGTGAATACAAACAATCTTTTCTCATAAGTTCTGAGAGTTCATACATAAGAAATAAGTTGATCTTATTATATATATAATTTCTATTTGGATCAATGTTTACTTGATGTCATTAAATGATTTGATTCTATATGCCTATGAGCATAAACACGATCAGTTTAAATAAATAGTGTATAGTGTACTACAAACCAAAGAGTTGGAGTTTATATTTTAACCGGTTGGGTTTGACTATTTATGTTAATTAAAACAAGTTTACACTAAGAGTCTGATCAGCAGAATAATACAATATGACCATAAATGAAGTTTGATTATCTAACAATACTAAAAGCATGATATCAAATCCTTTAAGCGCGTCCACGTCAGCTGAAAAAATCAGCCAATAAGAAATAGTGTCTTTGCCACATCACTTATTTCCGACGACTTGAGTTCATATCTTGGGTTTGTACATTTTGGTTTCTTATTTGCATTTACTTTCGACCCACATCCATCCCAATATTGTGTAACCCTAACTTTGGAGCAAGTTCATCTCCCCCACTCTTCCACTTCGTCTTCATCAATTCGTATTTTTTTCTAAGCTCCGTGAGCTCTCCATCATCAATGAGTTATGACCTCTTTAATGTCTTCTTTATCATTTCATCTCTCTTTCTTCACGTATATAGATTGCTAACCGGTTCGTCAAGATTTACTTCCAAACAATCTCCGAAAACCTCCGTCAAAATATCTTGAGCTGTGGTGATGAAATCCAACGGCAACTCACATGTCTCCACCGGTAAGTCTCCCGTAGCTTTTAATTTCAAGGTCATGCCAGAAGGTTCATTAGAATCGGAACTACAATTCCAACTGATACATTTCTCAGAGGCGAGAAACGCTGCAAAAGGAGGGTCTCTTATTGGCCTAGAACTTCTCCTCATTAAGGACGAACAGGTGTGTGTGTTTTCTCATAATTTTTTTACATCTGTGTCTAAAGAAATCTCCAAAACCACTTACTAATTTATGTTCCTACAGGGCACTGTAATCGTATCATCAAGCCATGCTCAATATACATGCCGCATCTCAAACATGAACGATTATTTACGGTGCCAAAAGCAAAACGATGATCACAGTTTCACCGTTTCTTTCTCATACAGCTTATTTTGTCTGTCTTTGATCATATTCGCCTCCCTATTGATGAAGACCGGTGAACACAAAACGTCTAGGAGGTACCATTTCTCACTATAGCATAACTACTTCACTGCTAATCGTAAAGTTAAAATGTTTACCGTATTATTTGTTACCGGTTACCAATGTGATAGGTATTATATCATCATTTCAAAAACGAATATGCTTATATTTTTGGCGTAAAACTTGGGAAATTATTAGTTCTTTATCTATTTTAACTTTAAAGAGCTTCAAATGAAATATTTAGATTGGCCTTTTGAGCTTTACGTTTGTGCTACAGTATTGACTTCTGCAAAATAGTGAACTCTTACAGCAGTAAGTTGATCACTGCTTAATATTTTATGTTCACCTTGCTGTTGTTTTTTGATTACTCATTGTATTATGTTAATCATTGAGTTAAATGTTTGCCATACTGTTTGTCATCGACGCATTGTTTGCCAATGTGATAGCTATTTCATCATCATTACAGAAACGTATATGCTTCTATTTTTCATGTAAAACTTGGGAAATGTTTTGTTCTTTATCTATTTAAACTTCACAGAGCTGTAACTGGAATATTTAGGTTGGCCTTTTGAGCTTTACGTGTCTGCTACAGTATTAGATTATGCAGAAATCAGAATAGTGTGCTCTTCAAGTAGTGAATTGACGAATGGTTGGTGTTATGTTCATCTTGCTGTTGTGTTTACTCATCATACTTTGTGTTATTTTTAGTGATCATACCAACAAAAACAGTACCCTCGCCCTCAGCTCAGTGTCATCCTCAAGGGTTTTCATGGACTATGATATCCAACCAACCATCTTATTTGAACTGGTTAGTGTTTATGTATGCAAACAGTTTTATGTTTTGACATTTTCGAGTGATGCTTAAATGTAGCCTCACTCCAGCGACTAGCAAAGCTAATGTTTTGTAATTGTCTCAGGTTGGGTTCTAACCAGAGATTGCTTATCTGTTAATGATGAGGTGGTATTGACTAAAGCTGAGACAATGACTATTAGGGAAATATTCGCTTACATCAAGCAGCAGGATCTGCAAAAGTAAAATTACTGCTCTAGATTTCTTATTCAAAACGAGAAGCGTAGCTACTAAAATCACCACCTTTTACACGATTGCAAGGCTTTATTTTCATGCATGGCCACAGCTGATTATGTTCTACGTTACTCTTCTAGGTACATTGCCTGCAGTGACTGTAAACTAAGGCCACCAGAGGTCCTTCGTTGATGTACCAAAAGTGGCAACGTTAACGTAACCAGTTTTGCACAGTATGAGATCTAAACTTGCTAATAAGTTACGTTTTTTTTGGAATTACTCATGTTTTATCTTATTGACAAGTACCTAGCGAAGATCTCTGTCTACGACAAATAACGACCAGTCTTTGCCCTCTTGGTGATGCAGGACGTGAGTAGACTGGTAAGGATAGCTACTTTGAGGTAACTTGCCATCGAAATATACATCACCAATTGATTATTTAATTTCACATTGCTTTTTGGAATGTTAGGCTAATGAAAACCTAGGAGCTGACCAGGAGATGCTTGTCCCCCAAAGCTTTAATCAACACATTGGCCAGACACATAAGTTCAGTGTCATGGTATCTGAATACAGCTTAACAGGCAATACTCAGACTACAATTGCCACAAAGGTTCTCTTTCTAACACATTCTTCCACCTTTAGTATCATCAGATGAAAACCCACTTGCTCCAACGTCCGAAGTAGCCTTGCAACGTCCTAATTCTGTTTGAGCTTTGACTCTTTTCTTCATTTTACACATCTTCCAGTGTTGTTTTTTTTCTTCCTGCAAACATATACTTAATTGGTTAAGTTTTTTTTCAACCTAAATTAATAATGAGGATATCTTTTTGCCATACATACAACTCCTTCACGTAAAAAGAACTTTAATATTAGACATAAATTCCCCACCCCCGACTGCCTCTAAATTAGACCCGATCTGTCAGCTATGTGGAGAGAAAGATGAAACCTTAAACCATGCTCTGTTGGAAGTTATCGAATACAATGTTTCGCTCTGCAATAATTTTGTTGCAAAGCTTGGAATCCTTGATAAGATTGATAAAGAGAATGAAGATGAGAGCAAAATATGTTTATATGGTGGAGAATATGGAAAATGAGAAACATGCTTATATTTGAAAACAATAGAGAACACAGAATCTACCTTATAAAGAATGCGATCACGGACTTAAAGTTATATATGGAAGGAGGCAATGAATATAAACTTGAAAGAAGAAGATACGTCATGGATATCGTCAAATGAGAAAATATAAATAAATAGGTTAGACAATGTATAAGATGGAAGCAAGTACTTCCAAGGAAATTCCTCACTGGATCAAACTAACTACTCACTGGAAGCAGCGGCAATAGCTATACTAACAGCAGTCCAACAACTTGGGAGGCTTTCTTACAAGCATGTAACATTTCAAGGAGACTGCAAAGTGTGATGTGTTGTTAAAGCTACTATTTATGTTAACATAGAGTCCCAAGATTCAGTTTCATTTAATATATACATGTGGAGACGTAGGATCCACTCTCAAAGGTTGAATCTCCAAAATCCAAAGAGAACCACACTGCATTGTATATTGTTGTTTACAGTAAAAAATCCAGTCGTACCAAAGGATAGCACATTAATGGAGTTTGATTAAGCAAAAGAGACCACATCTGAGTTCTTAGAACATGGACGTAATGAGAAACATAAGGACCAATGAATCAATTTAATCATGCTAGAAACCACAATAGTTTTACATATTAGCTTATAGTCTCAAAAGTTTAGATAAAATTCAATTTTATTTTATTTTAGCATAACGTATATATCAAAGTTATTCCATATTTTTGTATATAAGTTTCATTGTTATGCATTTAGAAAAATGCTGAGATAAGTAATAGTAAGGTGGATTGTTTGCTAATGCCCTTGCAATCAATTCGAAGATAATTGATGAGTATTATGATTCTGAATAGAACATCTGTCATCTTATTTTTTATTTAGAAAAAAAAAAACAAAAAAACAGCTGAATTTTGTCGTACAATTATTTATTGGCTGTATCCCCTATTCTATAATTCAACTTTAAAAAATTTGACTTACAAATAAGAAATTTATTAATTGAATTTAGAACATGAGTGAATTGCATATGAAATAATCATTTACCATTGAATTTGAAGGAGAGTGTTTCTGATCAATTAAGATTATTTATTTTTAAAGATGTTTTATTATCTGAATTAGTATCTGGATATAAAAAATGAAAAAAAATTAAGTTATTATTTAGCTACAGAAATGGTATATTAGAATCTTAAAAATGTAGTTTCAAAAAATTGTAATAGGAAGTAGTTTTCATAATTTACGTCCCAGGTTACAATACAAAAACGTTGCCCTAAGAAAAATAAAATTAATTTGTCAAATAGAGCAAATGTAATTGGACAAATTTGTTTGTTTCAAGAGACTAACTAAGACAATCCAAAATAGAAACAAACTCATAGTTGGACTGGTTTTAAAAAGGTACATGAAAACACAATATTTACCATTGCAAAATATAGAGTCTATCTCATATAAAACTATATTATAAATCATTGATGATGAAGCTTACACTATAGGTCAACAAAACATCTCTATGCAGGGAGCCGCAAATATAATTTTAGTTTTTACTGTGAATATAAACTCAACAATATAATTTTTAGTTTTTACTTATATAAAATGTATATATTGAGAGATTGCTAATTTATGATTTTAATGGGACCATATGTTTACATAGGACTTTCTAAAAATTATTATCTTATTATTTTATCGATTTATATCATATTTTGAACTCGCAAAACTTGGGACCAAATTTTTTTATAATATATTATGTTTATGAATTTATCGAGATTAATTTTTATAGAGTTTCAAACCGTATATCTAATTGTGTATTATGCTAATTATATTTTAAACCGGTTTGGCTGTGTCTATTTATGCTAATAATATCAAATTTACACTAAAAGTCTGGGCAACAAAATAATACAAATATGACCATAAACGAAGTTTGATTATTGATTACTCCATATTTAAACATTTCATGTGCTAAGTGTTTCCATCTTCAGATTTTAACCGGTCATCTTCGTTATAAAATAAATTATGTTACAGTACTTAGAAATATGCCACAATAACGGAGCACAAGCTTGAAGTAGACGTAACAATATTTAATATTTGGTTAGTGAGAGCTTATCAGATGAAATTAAAAGGCCTTCTATGTATATTTGAACAAACAAAACTTATTTTATCTATTATCTAATATTGTAAGAGGTGAGTTATAAATTCATGGCAATGCAACCATGTCTATCATCACCAATAATGCATAATTGACTGGATCCGAATGAACATAAGATGTCTTATATGTCAAGACACAATAATTTAGTCAAAGTTTTTTCATTTCTCAAGTATAAGAAGTTATATTTAGTTTGTCCATTTAAAATAATACATTTGTCGTTTTTTTGCCTTCTCTCTTTATTTCTTATTTTCAATTTTTCCTTATTAATAAACTAATTAGTACGATTAATTTATAATATAAGCAAATATAACCAAAAAATATAACAAAAAAGAAACAAATAAATGCCTAAAAAACAACAACAATTGTTAATAATATCAATTACTAACATTCTGCCAAACCAATTCTAATAACTTTGAAAAATAGTTCCTCTAAATGAAAACTTCATCTCTTCAATATTTTATAAACACTCCACAAAAAGATACAATGGTATTAGAAATCTCGATCTCAAACAAACCTACAATTCAGAATTAAAACATCAAAAACACTAAGATTTGATCATTTAGTTATATAATTGAAATTTGGTGTAGGAACATCATAATCATACTCACACTCAAATTAAAACAAAAAAAAATTTTATACAAAATTATATTTTACGTAAAAAACAGACTCATCAAAGGACCTCCTCCAGTACAATAATAATAAAATGAAAGAGATTTTTTAATTTTTATATGAAAGAAGAATAAGTAGGGACAAACTACATGGTAGGCCTGAGACTTATTATCCGAGATCCGGATTCGATCGTAGATCATCTTCAGATCCGCTCTGAAAATAAGATTCTGGGGTGCCTGGATCCGAATCCAGATAGTAAAATCTTGGATCCGACATAATCAAACTGAATCCGAATCCGGATATCTTAATTTTAGATCCGGATATCTGAATCCGTATTTTTAAACACATTAAGTTTTTAAATTTCATTAATATTTATATTGATATATTAATATTTTATACATGAATTAATCTTATAATAATATATTTAAGTTTTAATAATATTATAAAACATATATAAATTATATTTATAAAATATTTATTTATGTATTATATTAAAAAATTCATATTTTTTAAAAAAATATTTTTTTAATTATTTTTACGGATCCAGATCGGATATCCACGGGTAATAGAATATCGAAACGGATATCCGAAATCTGGATATCCGGAAACCACCAATCCGGATCCGAATATCCAATTTCACGGTTCTGGGTACCCTGAGTTTTATCTGGATTTGTCCCAGGCTATAGCTCTACCATTTGCGCAACATCCCCACCTTTGCCTGAACGACAAACCAATATGAGCTTCACCTCTCATCTCCAAGCGACCAACCTCATGGTGGTCGGAGCAAAATCGCCGGGGTGGTCGTCGCCGGAAGGCACTAAGAGAGTGAATAAAGAGCTCTCAAGAGGCAAGTACGAAACTGCACTCTCTCTCGTCAAGCAACTCAAGGGGAAAACATGGCTGCCTCTCTGCCTTCGCCTCTGCCAAATTGGTCTCTCTTCTCTCCTATCTCCTCTCTCTCTTTCATTCTTGCTTCTTCTTTTTTATTAACTCTCTTCTTCGATTTTTTTTAGCTCCGAAGAATCACCAGTACTGGATACATTGGGTGGGTTGAATCGATTCAGTCTCCAGAAGCTTTGAATCTGTTCTGTTTCTTGCTGAAGCGGTAATCTTACTATTAGCTATCCAATTTCAGTGTTTCTTGATTGCCTTTGGAGTCGTTTGTCTTAAGCAAAACTGGTTTTTAATTTGCAGAATTCAGTAAGAAAAATTTTCAAGAGCACAAAGCTATAACTTCTCCTTCTGAAGAAGATTGGTTCGCTGGTTGTTCAGGTGAAAACTTTGTAGCAAAATAAGTTTTTTTTTCTTTTGGATTAGGCTGTCTATGTCCAGTTTCTTTCTACTTAACATGTTTATATTTCGTCATAGGATCCTTGTGTAATGTATCTATCTTATGGATGTGTATGTAGCATGAATCAGGCCATTTTCTGGTTGGTTATTTGCTTGGAGTTCTTCAAGAGGCTATGAAATACCAAATTTGGAAGCTATGAGGGATAATGTAGCCAGTGTAACTGGAGAGTAGAATTTGTGGGCTTCGAGTTCCTCAAAACAAGTGAGTTGTTTTGGTGAATAGGGAAAATGTTAAATGAATGCTCAAGCCTGTTATTACTGCAGGTTGGTGCTGCCAAACCAATTTATGAAAGATGATGTGGATCTTTCGGTATGTAACTAAACACTCAAGCTGCAATAGAAAGTTTCGGTTACTGGTTATTGGTCATTAATGTGTCTTTCCGTGGTTATTTGGGATGATTTTTTTAAGAAGACTGGATTTGTGACCATGTTACGGGTTTACCGATCTTTTATGTATCATTGTGTATCTTCTTGACTAACATGTTTTGACTTATACATGAAGGTCTGTCAAGGCTATATATCGTCCAAGGTAATATTATCTCAAACTTACCTGTGATTGATATATAGATTTACATAGCTAGAGCTGTTTCTGTAGTGAGTGGTTGGAACTGTAAGTGCAGACACTGAACAACTTCTCTTGTGTGATACTTGGAGGAATGGTAACAGAACATATGCTTTTATATGCTTTTTCGGATACTCGGAAGGTTTCTACTCCGATGTTGTCAAGGTTATGTCGTCTCAAAATGTCTTACTCATCATATGCCAGAGAGATTATTTCTTTAATGTTTTTATATTTAAATATAAATCTGATTTTGCAGTTGAACAATGTTCTGCACAATGGCGAGGGTTCAACAGAAATGGAAAAGGCGGCTCATATCAGATGGGCTGCTTCCAACACTGTATCTTTGTTACGTTCATACAATGAAGCAAGAGTTTCACTAGCAAAAGCAATGGCCAAACCAAACCGATGGTGCTTGTATTGAAGCCATTGAATCTGCAATTTCTAGACATTATATGTAAACTAATTTTGTATTCTCCTCAATAACTCAGCTTCCTTTAAAGACACTGTATACATTACCGGGATATGCAAACACCCCAATTTAAATAATAAACCACATAAGATCTCAAAATCTTATGAAAGAGAGACCAGACTATTTTACAGGCTTAAACTCAACGAGGGTGGGTCATGGAAATGAAGTAGAAAAAATCAAATCAAAATCAAAACGTTATAATTTTTTAAAAATTACTTGAAATATAAGTTGGCTATCACTTTTGAAATATAATCAATTAAAAATATCTAAATTTATAAATTATTATTGAAATTTTATAAATTATTTTTAACTATAAATGATTTTAGAGATTTTATTTAGATTTTTTTTTTCAAATATGACTCAAAACAAAAAGTCAAACACAAAACTAACTTATGATTTTGGAACTTTCATTTGTAATATTCATTTCAGAAATTCGGGTTATTTACAAAGAAATACCATTTTTTTTTTTTTGAAAATAAATGGTTTACTCTATCTTCTCATCTTCATCAAATATTTACAATATTACCATTGCCATCAATACACCAACCCACCATGAACAACCAATTTGAAGCTCTTAATTGCACCAAAATTTCGATTTTTACTCTCTTCATATCTCATTACTTTTGCACACAAAACTACACTACAACCTTTACATTTTTTCATTCTCTATGTTCATAGAAAAAAAACCCAAGATTTTAATTTGAAATTTCTTACCGTAGGGTTCAAGCTCATGATTCTTGGGTCATTAACAAGTGGGTCTGTTTCGTGGTGAAGTTCTGTGTGATAGGAAAAGCTAATCAAGTTATCTCACTGGTTAAAATATGAAACTAATTTTTTTTCCAGATATGTTCGTCAGAAGACTTATATGGAAGTCTTTTGGTCAATGTAGAGGTTAGTTTCTGCAATTGACTTAATGTATGATTTTAGAGAAATACTTCTCTGGAAGTCTTCCAACTTTTCTTTGTTAACAAAAAAATCTCAAAAATACCAGAGAAGACTTCCTGGGTAATCAATCTAGATAAACAAAACAAGTTAGTTTGCAATTGACCGGATTGTGTCAGAAATTTGACTTTTTCTAGATGATTTAACACAGAAGTCTTCTACCCTGTAAGTCTTCTGAACTCTCATTGTAAGTCTTCTCACTGTCGGTGAAAGTCGTCTATGGTTTACTTTTGCAATTAAAAAATAAAATTAAATATTTAATTTTAGTTTGACGACTTCCATCTTCTGAAAGACGACTTTTACCACGGAAGTCTTCCAGAATTTTATTCTGAGATTCTGGTCAACTTTGGTATACCATAAGAATTTCGCGTAAGTTTTCTGCCTGGGAATACTTACATGGAAGTCGTCTTAAAATTAAAATTAAATATTTAAGTTTTATTTTTCATTTGCATCTAATTAAATGTAATATTTAATTTTTATTTTTTTTTGGTGGAAGACTTCCATGTAAGTCTTGTAATAAAGTCAAATTTCTGACACAATTCGTTCAATTGCAAACTAACATGTTATCATAGAAGACTTTCCGGTAAGTCTTCTCTGTATTTTTGAGTTTTTTTTCAAAAACAAAAGTAAGCCGCCTAATTACAAAGGAAGACTTCCAAAGAAGTCTGCTCTAGAGTAGACTTCTATGGAAGTTTTCCTTTGTAAATTATCAGTTGCAAAATGACCTAAATGGAAGACGCAGACGACTTCTGTGGAGTCTTCTACGACAATGTTTAATAAACTTTTTTTTCTTCTCTAAAACTATAAAGCTTTT
>NW_026014137.1:0-32644 GCF_020379485.1 Brassica napus | reverse complement strand
AGAATTTGCGAAATACAAAAATCACACTCACCACCCCTTTTTAAGCAACCTGGCTCTGATACCATAAACACTTTTGTGTTTTAGAGTGTGTTTAATAATAATCAGAGAAGATTAGAGTAGAATTTAGAGAGAATAGAGAGATTCTAGAGAGAGAGAGACTCAAAACTCCATTAATTAATATCTGATGAGGTTTACAAGTATTAATAGAGAGAGCAACAAGGGTTTTCGAAATGTATAAGCATGTGGAGTCAATGGACAGGCTGGAACTCCACTCTTTTTCCTCATCAAAGTTTTACCAATGGGTTTTCTTTGTGAGGTTTTAATGAGGGAGGTCTTCATGGTTCCAAGCTTGACCAAGTCAAGCTTGAGGGGGGGAGTGTTGAGATGAGGTAATAAAGAGTGAATACATTGATAGAGAAAGAGGATTGAGACATACAGTAACTTTGGAGTTTTACCACAGTAACTTTGTTTACTGTGGTAATAAGTAAAAGCTTGGAAACTTACCTGCTTCACCTTGGAGAGTTAGCCACGACCAAGGAGCTTCTGGATAAGGAAGGGGCAGTCTGGATAAGGTTTCCTCACAGCTAGAGAGCTGGAGACAGGCGTAAAGTAGAAGAGCACCTAGTAAAAGATGCCAAAGGGATCAAGCATGTGAAGACTCCCATTGGCTGCTTTGGATAGCTCTTTGACTACACATGCTCTGAATCTTACCCTATCAGATACATTTCGAAAATGGATTGTCTCACTGATATAAATATGGTTGTAAACCTCATCTTTAATAATTAAGGAGTTTTGAGTATTCTCTCTATTCCCTTTATCTCTATATTCTCTTAACTCTGTAATCTTACACAAAAAAATTGATTGTTCTTAAACACACTCTAATACACAAAAGTGTTTAGTAGAAGATGTATTTGGATACATAAAGAAGTGGAGAATCACCAGGTAGTGGAATATATCTTATAGGAATTAGGGTGATGAAGAAGTTATCCCACTTTCAAATCAGGTGACCCTGTTGAGATGAGGTGGTGATGAGGAGTGGATACATTGATAGAGGAAGAGTATTGGGGTGGTCAGTAAGTTTGGGATTTACCACAGTAACTTTAAAGTTACTGTGGTAACTAAGTGAAAGGAAGAGAAGTTACCAGGATGGGTTAAATTGGAGTCTAACTGATGTTAATCCTTCTTATCTTAAGAAGACGGGAAGAGGATAAGGAAGGGATAAGGGGTTACTTTGACAGCTGTATGATGCTGGAAAGGAGAGAGGATGCTTTACTAGTGCAAGCATGTGAGAAAGCACAGCCAAGTGATTCAAAAGGAGTTCCAGCCTGTCCATTGACTTCACATGCTTATACATTTCGAAACCCTTGTTGCTCTCTCTATTAATACTTGTAAACCTCATCAGATATTAATAATGGAGAGTTTTGAGCCTCTCTCTCTCTATTCTCTAAAAATCTTAATCTCTTTGATATCTTGATCTGATTATCTCTGATTGTTTGAATCATACTCTTAAAACACAAAGTGTTTATGGTATCAGAGCCAGGTTGTTCAAACAGGGAGAGTGTGATTTCGTTTTTCATAAAAATCTGGGTGTTCTTGAGTGTTCTTGAGTGTTCTTGGTGTTCTTAACTTCTGGGTTTCATTATCTTTGTGGCGTGAGAGTTTCTGGTGAATCCAAATCATCTCGACATGGAAATGGAACACAGACCTGAGTTAACTATGAAGACTGAAGAGGAGAGGCATGGCGAGTGGTCAACGTTGGGCCAAAGAGCTTTGGAAAGCTGTGGGTTATGGAGCAGTCATGGAAAGGAGAAGCCTTACAAGAGATGACTGCAAATGAAGGTCAGGCGTGGAGCCTGAGGTCTGAAGAAAGAGCTGTTCAAGGAAATCACACAAGATGTGAGACTGGAGCAGTTTGTGGGAGTATATCTGGTCTGAAGAAGGGCCGTGAGGTCAAGGGAACTCGCAGCAGCTGTAAAAGAGGAGCAGAAGAACTTCATCAGCTTGTGGGAAAGCTGTGAAATATCTGTGGAAGGAGTTGAGTGTCTGGAGAACAAGGGCATCAGACCCGGAGATGATACAAAAGAGGATGGAGCAAGATGTAGTCTTGAGTCTTCTAGTCAGCTTAAACTCATCATATGGTCAGCTGATTATGCAAGTGATCAAAGGTGAAGAGCAAGCAGATGTGGAGGGGTTGTGTGACTTAATTCAATCAGCTTTATGATGTTCATGAGAAGAACAAGAAGTGGATCAAGAGGAGGAATGGTACAAAGTTAAGAGAGCAAGCCTGAGGAGATTGTCCAAGATATGGATCCGAGGAAGAAAGACTAGGATGAAAGGAAACAACTTGAAGTGGAACTGGAAGTGATCAAGGAGATTCAGCAACTGATGGTGTTGGGAGAAACAGTAGGAGACAGTGCAGATATGAGAGGAATGGATACCAAGAGGGCAGATGAGTGTGTGACAAAGAAGGAATGGGATGAGTTTTAAGCATGTGTATGCTTTGGCTACGACCCGGAGTCTGGGTGCTCCTGCCAAAGCATCCACATCTAAACCCATCATCATTGACTCTGGAGCAACACACCACATGATCAGTGACAAGAGCCTAATCAGTGAGGTTACAGCAGCAACAGGGAGTGTAGCGATAGCCAATGGTACCAGGATCCCAATAGAAGGAGTGGGAAACCTCAAGCTGTTTGAGAAGAACTCCACTGCCTTCTACCTACCTCAGTTTACATCCAATCTAATCTCAGTTAAGAAGGCTACAGTTGATTGGATTGTCAAGTGGTTTCAGACCAAATGAAGTTGAGTTCCAGGATTTGAAAACTGGAAGGGTTATTGGCAGAGGAGACAGCAAGCATCAGCTCTATCATCTACAAACAACTGAGGCGTCTAGCCCTGTGGGGTCTGTGTGTTTAAGCAGCACAACGGATAGGTGTGATAATCTCACATGGCATGCAAGGCTTGGAACATCCTCATGCCAAGGCAATTGAACTGATTCTACCAAGTATGGCGTTCAATCACTTGGAGTGTGAAGCTTGTATACTTGGAAAGCACTGTAGGACTGTCTTCTCAACATCAGAAACCAGATATGAGAATTGCTTTGATCTGGTGCATTCAGACGTGTGGACAGCTCCCTGTATGTCTAGAGACATCCATAAGTACTTTGTGACATTCATTGATGAGAAGTCAAAGTACACATGGATCACCATGATTCCCTCCAAAGACAGAGTCCTAGAAGCCTTCATGAACTTCCAAGCATATGTGACTAACCAGTACAATGCCACTGTGAAGATTCTGAGGTCTGATAAATGGAGGAGAATACACTAGCAATGCTTTCAAGAGTCATCTTGCAAAGCATGGGATTGTGCAACAAACTAGCTGTCCGTACACGCCACAACAAAATGGGGTGGCTGAGAGGAAGAGAACATACATTTGATGGAGGTTGCGAGATCAATAATGTTCCACATGAATGTCCCTAAAAGGTTTTGGAGAGTGTGCTGTTCAGACCGCTTGCTATCTCATCAATAGAGTGCCAACCCGTGTCTTGAAGAAACTGTCTCCCTTTGAAGTATTGAACAAGACCAAGCCACACATTGATCATTTGAGAGTCTTTGGGTGCTTATGTTATGTGATGATCCCCGGAGAGAAAGGAACAAGCTAGAAGCAAAGAGTACTAAAGCTATGTTCATTGGGTACTCAATCACTCAGAAAGGCTACAAATGTTATGATCCAATAACCAGGAAGGTTATGGTATCTAGAGAAGTAAGAAGTTTGTTGAGTCTACAGGTATAAAGGTTATGGAGAGAAGAAATGGGAAGACCTAGAGGATCTGTCCCAAGTTCCATCAGAGAAGGCAACAACATCGAGAGTGTTGTTGGAGAGGCTAGGGATAGGATTATCCCAAGATCAGGAACCAGGAAGAACAGGACCTCCTAATCAATCTGGAGAAGCTGGAGGAACAACCCCTCTTGATCATGAGAGGGGGAATGGATCTGAATCAGGGGAGCAGGAGCATGACCAAGAAATTCAGGTCAGCATGATCAGGAGGAGACACAGGAAGAAGAGAGTGAAGCTCAGTCAGGTGGAAATGAGCAGGGAGAACCTTCTGGTTTAAGAGAGGGCACAAGAGAATGTTCAGGCTCAAGAACAGGTTGAGACCTTGCGGAGGAGCACAAGGATAAGGAGGGATCCTTCCAACTGGGTAAACACGAGAGTGTACTACAATGCCCAGGCTGTGGAGCATCCCTCTCAAGCCATGTTTCCTTTGCAGAATATCCAGAAGAGCACATGGTGTTTATGAGTAACTTGGATGAGAATGAGATACCAAGATCTTATGAAGAAGCTATGAAGCACAAGGTGTGGAGAGATTCAGTAGGAGATGAAAGGGATGCAATGATCAGGAATGACACTTGGTATGAAGTGAGTTACCTAGAGGAAAGAAGGCAGTTTCAAGCAAGTGGATTTTCACCATCAATATCTTGCAAATGGGGAGATAGACAGGCACAAGACCAGGCTGGTTGCAAGAGGATTTACACAGACTTATGGAGAGAAGATTACATTGATACTTTTGCCAGTGGCCAAGCTTCACACATTCGAATTGTGTTATCTATTGCAACAAACTAGAGTGGGATTTGTGGCAGATGGATGTGAAGAATGCGTTCTTGCAAGGTGAGCTAGAAGATGAGAGGTATATGCTTCCTCCTCCTGGTCTTGAGCATCTAGTAAAGCCAGGAATGTTTTGAGATTGAAGAAAGCTATATATGGGTTAAAACAATCTCCTAGAGCCTGGTACAGGAAGCTGAGTACAACACTCAATGGGGAGGGTTCAGGAAGTCTGAACTAGATCACACACTCTTCACACTGGTTGGACCATCAGGGATCATTGTGATTCTAGTGTATGTGGATGATTTGATTATCACAGGAAGTGATAAGGCTGGGATTAAAGCCACTAAGAGTTTCTCAGGTCAGTTTTGATATCAAAGACTTGGGAGAGATGAAGTATTCTTGGGGATTGAGATATGCAGATCAAAGGAGGGTTTGTTCATGTCTCAAAGAAAGTATACAATGGATATGCTGAAGGAAACTGATGTGTGCTTGGAGGAAAGATAGCCAAGACACCTAGAGGAGGATATAAGGTCTGCGTGAGGGGGAGGGAGTTGAAGAGAAGCAGCTGTTTGAGGATCCTAAGCTATACAGGAAGATGGTTGGCAAGCTGATCTACTTGACCATCACACGGCCAGATATATGTTTTGCAGTGAACCAAGTGAGTCAGCATATGCAGGCGCCAATGGTACATCATGGAAGATGGTTGATAGGATACTGAGGTATTTGAGTGGCACGCTGGTCAAGGAGTTTGGATGGGTTGTAATGGCAGTACAGAAGGTGGTGGGTATTGGATGATGTTGGGCAGGAGATAGAGTGGACAGGAGATCAACTACTGGATATTGTACATTCATTGGAGGGAACTTGTTACTTGGAAGAGAGAAGCAAAAGGTTTCTCTTGTTCAAGTGCTGAAGCTGAGTATAGAGCCATGTTGAAGCTGACAAACGAGTTGGTGTGGATCAAGGGGATCTTGAAGCATCTAGAGATTGAGCAGAGTACTCCTATGACTATGCATTGTGATAATCAAGCAGCTATCCACATTGCCTCAACTCAGTGTTTCATGAGAGAACAAAGCACATAGAAGTGGATTGTCATAAGGTGAGGCAGATGATTTCTTAGGAGTGATTCTGCCATGTTATACAAGAGTGAAGATCAGCTTGCAGATGTGTTTACCAAGGCAGCGAGATTGAAGACAATGGAGTCCATACTATCCAGGCTTGGACTCATTGATCTTACTCCCAGGAGCTGAGCCCCTTAACCATGGAGTCTCCACTCTTTTTCCCTCATCAAAGTTTATCCCAATGGGTTTTCTTTGTGAGGTTTTTAATGAGGGAGGTCTTCATGGTTTCCAAGCTTGACTTGTTCACATGGTCAAGCTTGAGGGGGAGTGTGAGATGAGGTGATGAGGAGTGGATACATTGATAGAGGAAGAGTATTGGGTGGTCAGGAGTAGTAAGTTTGGAGATTTACACAGTAATTTAAAGTTACTGTGGTAACTAAGTGAAAGAAGAGAAGTTACCAGGAGGGTTAAATTGGAGTCTAACTGATGTTAATCCTTTCTTATCTGAAGAAGGACGTGGAAGAGGATAAGGAAGGGATAAGGGGTTACTTTGACAGCCTGTATGATGCTGGAAAGGAGAGGATTGCTTTTTACTAGTGCAAGCATGTGAGAAAGCACAGCAAGTGATTCAAAAGGTTCGCCTGTCCATTGACTTCACATGCTTATATACATTCGAAAACCCTTGTTGCTCTCTCTATTAATACTTGTAAACCTCATCAGGTATTAATTAATGGAGTTTGAGCCTCTCTCTCTATTCTCTAAAATCTCTTAATCTCTTTGATATCTTGATCTGATATCTCTGATTGTTTGAATCATACTTTAAAAACACAAAAAAGTGTTTAGACCCCAGTTTTCCTGTTTGGGAATATGACAACTTCCTCGTCATTCTAATCAAACCAGGATTATCACATGTAAGAAGCTGTATTTGTATACAAAAGTAGTGGAGAATCACCAGGAAGTGGAATAAATCTTATAGGAATTAGGATGAAGAAGTTATCCCACTTTCAAATCAGGTGATCCCAGTTTTCCTGTTTGGGAATATGACAACTTCCTCGTCATTCTAATCAAACCAGGATGAATCGCGATGTAAGAAGCTGTATTTGTATACAAAAAGTAGTGGAGAATCACCAGGAAGTGAATAAATCTCATAGGAATAGGATGAAGAAGTTATCCCACTTTCAAATCAGGTGATCCCAGTTTTCCTGTTTGGGAATATGACAACTTCCTCGTCATTCTAATCAAACCAGGATGAATCGCGATGTAAGAAGCTATATTTGGATACATAAAAAGTGGAGAATCACCAGGAAGTGGAATAAATCTCATAGGAATTAGGATGAAGAAGTTATCCCACTTTCAAATCAGGTGATCCCAGTTTTCCTGTTTGGGAATATGACAACTTCCTCGTCATTCTAATCAAACCAGGATGAATCGCGATGTAAGAAGCGTATTTGTATACAAAAAGTAGTGGAGAATCACCAGGAAGTGGAATAAATCTCATAGGAATTAGGATGAAGAAGTTATCCCACTTTCAAATCAGGTGATCCCAGTTTTCCTGTTTGGGAATATGACAACTTCCTCGTCATTCTAATCAAACCAGGATGAATCGCGATGTAAGAAGCTGTATTTGTATACAAAAAGTAGTGGAGAATCACCAGGAAGTGGAATAATTCTCATAGGAATTAGGATGAAGAAGTTATCCCACTTTCAAATCAGGTGATCCCAGTTTTCCTGTTTGGGAATATGACAACTTTCTCGTCATTCTAATCAAACCAGGATGAATCGCGATGTAAGAAGATGTATTTGGATACATAAAGAAGTGGAGAATCACCAGGAAGTGGAATAATCTCATAGGAATTAGGATGAAGAAGTTATCCCACTTTCAAATCAGGTGATCCCAGTTTTCCTGTTTGGGAATATGACAACTTCCTCGTCATTCTAATCAAATCAGGATGAATCGCGATGTAAGAAGCTGTATTTGTATACAAAAAGTAGTGGAGAATCACCAGGAAGTGGAATAATTCTCATAGGAATTAGGATGAAGAAGTTATCCCACTTTCAAATCAGGTGATCCCAGTTTTCCTGTTTGGGAATATGACAACTTCCTCGTCATTCTAATCAAACCAGGATGAATCGCGATGTAAGAAGATGTATTTGGATACATAAAGAAGTGGAGAATCACCAGGAAGTGGAATAATTCTCATAGGAATTAGGATGAAGAAGTTATCCCACTTTCAAATCAGGTGATCCCAGTTTTCCTGTTTGGGAATATGACAACTTCCTCGTCATTCTAATCAAACCAGGATGAATCGCGATGTAAGAAGCTGTATTTGTATACAAAAAGTAGTGGAGAATCACCAGGAAGTGGAATAAATCTCATAGGAATTAGGATGAAGAAGTTATCCCACTTTCAAATCAGGTGATCCCAGTTTTCCTGTTTGGGAATATGACAACTTCCTCGTCATTCTAATCAAACCAGGATGAATCGCGATGTAAGAAGCTATATTTGGATACATAAAGAAAGTGGAGAATCACCAGGAAGTGGAATAAATCTCATAGGAATTAGGATGAAGAAGTTATCCCACTTTCAAATCAGGTGATCCCAGTTTTCCTGTTTGGGAATATGACAACTTCCTCGTCATTCTAATCAAACCAGGATGAATCGCGATGTAAGAAGCTGTATTTGTATACAAAAAGTAGTGGAGAATCACCAGGAAGTGGAATAAATCTCATAGGAATTAGGATGAAGAAGTTATCCCACTTTCAAATCAGGTGATCCCAGTTTTCCTGTTTGGGAATATGACAACTTCCTCGTCATTCTAATCAAACCAGGATGAATCGCGATGTAAGAAGCTGTATTTGATACAAAAAGTAGTGGAGAATCACCAGGAAGTGGAATAATCTCATAGGAATTAGGATGAAGAAGTTATCCCACTTTCAAATCAGGTGATCCCAGTTTTCCTGTTTGGGAATATGACAACTTCCTCGTCATTCTAATCAAACCAGGATGAATCGCGATGTAAGAAGCTGTATTTGGATACATAAAGAAGTGGAGAATCACCAGGAAGTGGAATTAATCTCATAGGAATTAGGATGAAGAAGTTATCCCACTTTCAAATCAGGTGATCCCAGTTTTCCTGTTTGGGAATATGACAACTTCCTCGTCATTCTAATCAAATCAGGATGAATCGCGATGTAAGAAGCTATATTTGTATACAAAAAGTAGTGGAGAATCACCAGGAAGTGGAATAATTCTCATAGGAATTAGGATGAAGAAGTTATCCCACTTTCAAATCAGGTGATCCCAGTTTTCCTGTTTGGGAATATGACAACTTCCTCGTCATTCTAATCAAACCAGGATGAATCGCGATGTAAGAAGATGTATTTGGATACATAAAGAAGTGGAGAATCACCAGGAAGTGGAATAAATCTCATAGGAATTAGGATGAAGAAGTTATCCCACTTTCAAATCAGGTGATCCCAGTTTTCCTGTTTGGGAATATGACAACTTCCTCGTCATTCTAATCAAATCAGGATGAATCGCGATGTAAGAAGCTGTATTTGTATACAAAAGTAGTGGAGAATCACCAGGAAGTGGAATAATTCTCATAGGAATTAGGATGAAGAAGTTATCCCACTTTCAAATCAGGTGATCCCAGTTTTCCTGTTTGGGAATATGACAACTTTCTCGTCATTCTAATCAAACCAGGATGAATCGCGATGTAAGAAGATGTATTTGGATACATAAAGAGTGGAGAATCACCAGGAAGTGGAATAAATCTCATAGGAATTAGGATGAAGAAGTTATCCCACTTTCAAATCAGGTGATCCCAGTTTTCCTGTTTGGGAATATGACAACTTCCTCGTCATTCTAATCAAACCAGGATGAATCGCGATGTAAGAAGCTGTATTTGTATACAAAAAGTAGTGGAGAATCACCAGGAAGTGGAATAAATCTCATAGGAATTAGGATGAAGAAGTTATCCCACTTTCAAATCAGGTGATCCCAGTTTTCCTGTTTGGGAATATGACAACTTCCTCGTCATTCTAATCAAATCAGGATGAATCGCGATGTAAGAAGCTGTATTTGGATACAAAAAGTAGTGGAGAATCACCAGGAAGTGGAATAATTCTCATAGGAATTAGGATGAAGAAGTTATCCCACTTTCAAATCAGGTGATCCCAGTTTTCCTGTTTGGGAATATGACAACTTCTCGTCATTCTAATCAAACCAGGATGAATCGCGATGTAAGAAGCTGTATTTGGATACATAAAGAAGTGGAGAATCACCAGGAAGTGGAATAATCTCATAGGAATTAGGATGAAGAAGTTATCCCACTTTCAAATCAGGTGATCCCAGTTTTCCTGTTTGGGAATATGACAACTTCCTCGTCATTCTAATCAAATCAGGATGAATCGCGATGTAAGAAGCTGTATTTGTATACAAAAGTAGTGGAGAATCACCAGGAAGTGGAATAATTCTCATAGGAATTAGGATGAAGAAGTTATCCCACTTTCAAATCAGGTGATCCCAGTTTTCCTGTTTGGGAATATGACAACTTCCTCGTCATTCTAATCAAACCAGGATGAATCGCGATGTAAGAAGATGTATTTGGATACATAAAGAAGTGGAGAATCACCAGGAAGTGGAATAAATCTCATAGGAATTAGGATGAAGAAGTTATCCCACTTTCAAATCAGGTGATCCCAGTTTTCCTGTTTGGGAATATGACAACTTCCTCGTCATTCTAATCAAATCAGGATGAATCGCGATGTAAGAAGCTGTATTTGTATACAAAAAGTAGTGGAGAATCACCAGGAAGTGGAATAATTCTCATAGGAATTAGGATGAAGAAGTTATCCCACTTTCAAATCAGGTGATCCCAGTTTTCCTGTTTGGGAATATGACAACTTCCTCGTCATTCTAATCAAACCAGGATGAATCGCGATGTAAGAAGCTGTATTTGGATACATAAAGAAGTGGAGAATCACCAGGAAGTGGAATAAATCTCATAGGAATTAGGATGAAGAAGTTATCCCACTTTCAAATCAGGTGATCCCAGTTTTCCTGTTTGGGAATATGACAACTTCCTCGTCATTCTAATCAAACCAGGATGAATCGCGATGTAAGAAGCTGTATTTGGATACAAAAAGTAGTGGAGAATCACCAGGAAGTGGAATAAATCTCATAGGAATTAGGATGAAGAAGTTATCCCACTTTCAAATCAGGTGATCCCAGTTTTCCTGTTTGGGAATATGACAACTTCCTCGTCATTCTAATCAAACCAGGATGAATCGCGATGTAAGAAGCTGTATTTGGATACAAAAAGTAGTGGAGAATCACCAGGAAGTGGAATAATTCTCATAGGAATTAGGATGAAGAAGTTATCCCACTTTCAAATCAGGTGATCCCAGTTTTCCTGTTTGGGAATATGACAACTTCCTCGTCATTCTAATCAAACCAGGATGAATCGCGATGTAAGAAGATGTATTTGGATACATAAAGAAGTGGAGAATCACCAGGAAGTGGAATAATCTCATAGGAATTAGGATGAAGAAGTTATCCCACTTTCAAATCAGGTGATCCCAGTTTTCCTGTTTGGGAATATGACAACTTCCTCGTCATTCTAATCAAACCAGGATGAATCGCGATGTAAGAAGCTGTATTTGTATACAAAAAGTAGTGGAGAATCACCAGGAAGTGGAATAATTCTCATAGGAATTAGGATGAAGAAGTTATCCCACTTTCAAATCAGGTGATCCCAGTTTTCCTGTTTGGGAATATGACAACTTCCTCGTCATTCTAATCAAACCAGGATGAATCGCGATGTAAGAAGATGTATTTGGATACATAAAGTAGTGGAGAATCACCAGGAAGTGGAAAATCTCATAGGAATTAGGATGAAGAAGTTATCCCACTTTCAAATCAGGTGATCCCAGTTTTCCTGTTTGGGAATATGACAACTTCCTCGTCATTCTAATCAAACCAGGATGAATCGCGATGTAAGAAGCTGTATTTGTATACAAAAGTAGTGGAGAATCACCAGGAAGTGGAATAATTCTCATAGGAATTAGGATGAAGAAGTTATCCCACTTTCAAATCAGGTGATCCCAGTTTTCCTGTTTGGGAATATGACAACTTCCTCGTCATTCTAATCAAACCAGGATGAATCGCGATGTAAGAAGATGTATTTGGATACATAAAGAAGTGGAGAATCACCAGGAAGTGGAATAATCTCATAGGAATTAGGATGAAGAAGTTATCCCACTTTCAAATCAGGTGATCCCAGTTTTCCTGTTTGGGAATATGACAACTTCCTCGTCATTCTAATCAAATCAGGATGAATCGCGATGTAAGAAGCTGTATTTGTATACAAAAGTAGTGGAGAATCACCAGGAAGTGGAATAATTCTCATAGGAATTAGGATGAAGAAGTTATCCCACTTTCAAATCAGGTGATCCCAGTTTTCCTGTTTGGGAATATGACAACTTCCTCGTCATTCTAATCAAACCAGGATGAATCGCGATGTAAGAAGATGTATTTGGATACATAAAGAAGTGGAGAATCACCAGGAAGTGGAATAAATCTCATAGGAATTAGGATGAAGAAGTTATCCCACTTTCAAATCAGGTGATCCCAGTTTTCCTGTTTGGGAATATGACAACTTCCTCGTCATTCTAATCAAATCAGGATGAATCGCGATGTAAGAAGCTGTATTTGTATACAAAAAGTAGTGGAGAATCACCAGGAAGTGGAATAATTCTCATAGGAATTAGGATGAAGAAGTTATCCCACTTTCAAATCAGGTGATCCCAGTTTTCCTGTTTGGGAATATGACAACTTCCTCGTCA
Organism: Brassica napus; assembly: GCF_020379485.1. Lineage (NCBI taxonomy): Eukaryota > Viridiplantae > Streptophyta > Magnoliopsida > Brassicales > Brassicaceae > Brassica > Brassica napus. The sequence goes on along the minus strand of NW_026014137.1, from coordinate 20,132 downwards.
TTCTAATCAAACCAGGATGAATCGCGATGTAAGAAGATGTATTTGGATACATAAAGAAGTGGAGAATCACCAGGAAGTGGAATAAATCTCATAGGAATTAGGATGAAGAAGTTATCCCACTTTCAAATCAGGTGATCCCAGTTTTCCTGTTTGGGAATATGACAACTTCCTCGTCATTCTAATCAAATCAGGATGAATCGCGATGTAAGAAGCTGTATTTGTATACAAAAAGTAGTGGAGAATCACCAGGAAGTGGAATAATTCTCATAGGAATTAGGATGAAGAAGTTATCCCACTTTCAAATCAGGTGATCCCAGTTTTCCTGTTTGGGAATATGACAACTTCCTCGTCATTCTAATCAAACCAGGATGAATCGCGATGTAAGAAGATGTATTTGGATACATAAAGAAGTGGAGAATCACCAGGAAGTGGAATAAATCTCATAGGAATTAGGATGAAGAAGTTATCCCACTTTCAAATCAGGTGATCCCAGTTTTCCTGTTTGGGAATATGACAACTTCCTCGTCATTCTAATCAAATCAGGATGAATCGCGATGTAAGAAGCTGTATTTGGATACAAAAAGTAGTGGAGAATCACCAGGAAGTGGAATAATCTCATAGGAATTAGGATGAAGAAGTTATCCCACTTTCAAATCAGGTGATCCCAGTTTTCCTGTTTGGGAATATGACAACTTCCTCGTCATTCTAATCAAACCAGGATGAATCGCGATGTAAGAAGTGTATTTGGATACATAAAGTAGTGGAGAATCACCAGGAAGTGGAATAATCTCATAGGAATTAGGATGAAGAAGTTATCCCACTTTCAAATCAGGTGATCCCAGTTTTCCTGTTTGGGAATATGACAACTTCCTCGTCATTCTAATCAAATCAGGATGAATCGCGATGTAAGAAGATGTATTTGGATACATAAAGAAGTGGAGAATCACCAGGAAGTGGAATAAATCTCATAGGAATTAGGATGAAGAAGTTATCCCACTTTCAAATCAGGTGATCCCAGTTTTCCTGTTTGGGAATATGACAACTTCCTCGTCATTCTAATCAAACAGGATGAATCGCGATGTAAGAAGCTGTATTTGGATACAAAAAGTAGTGGAGAATCACCAGGAAGTGGAATAATTCTCATAGGAATTAGGATGAAGAAGTTATCCCACTTTCAAATCAGGTGATCCCAGTTTTCCTGTTTGGGAATATGACAACTTCCTCGTCATTCTAATCAAACCAGGATGAATCGCGATGTAAGAAGAGCTGTATTTGGATACATAAAGAAGTGGAGAATCACCAGGAAGTGGAATAAATCTCATAGGAATTAGGATGAAGAAGTTATCCCACTTTCAAATCAGGTGATCCCAGTTTTCCTGTTTGGGAATATGACAACTTCCTCGTCATTCTAATCAAACCAGGATGAATCGCGATGTAAGAAGCTGTATTTGGATACAAAAAGTAGTGGAGAATCACCAGGAAGTGGAATAATTCTCATAGGAATTAGGATGAAGAAGTTATCCCACTTTCAAATCAGGTGATCCCAGTTTTCCTGTTTGGGAATATGACAACTTCCTCGTCATTCTAATCAAACCAGGATGAATCGCGATGTAAGAAGCTGTATTTGGATACATAAAGAAGTGGAGAATCACCAGGAAGTGGAATAATCTCATAGGAATTAGGATGAAGAAGTTATCCCACTTTCAAATCAGGTGATCCCAGTTTTCCTGTTTGGGAATATGACAACTTCCTCGTCATTCTAATCAAACCAGGATGAATCGCGATGTAAGAAGCTGTATTTGTATACAAAAAGTAGTGGAGAATCACCAGGAAGTGGAATAATTCTCATAGGAATTAGGATGAAGAAGTTATCCCACTTTCAAATCAGGTGATCCCAGTTTTCCTGTTTGGGAATATGACAACTTCCTCGTCATTCTAATCAAACCAGGATGAATCGCGATGTAAGAAGATGTATTTGGATACATAAAGTAGTGGAGAATCACCAGGAAGTGGAATAAATCTCATAGGAATTAGGATGAAGAAGTTATCCCACTTTCAAATCAGGTGATCCCAGTTTTCCTGTTTGGGAATATGACAACTTCCTCGTCATTCTAATCAAACCAGGATGAATCGCGATGTAAGAAGCTGTATTTGGATACAAAAAGTAGTGGAGAATCACCAGGAAGTGGAATAAATCTCATAGGAATTAGGATGAAGAAGTTATCCCACTTTCAAATCAGGTGATCCCAGTTTTCCTGTTTGGGAATATGACAACTTCCTCGTCATTCTAATCAAACCAGGATGAATCGCGATGTAAGAAGCTGTATTTGGATACATAAAAAGTGGAGAATCACCAGGAAGTGGAATAAATCTCATAGGAATTAGGATGAAGAAGTTATCCCACTTTCAAATCAGGTGATCCCAGTTTTCCTGTTGGGAATATGACAACTTCCTCGTCATTCTAATCAAACCAGGATGAATCGCGATGTAAGAAGCTGTATTTGGATACAAAAAGTAGTGGAGAATCACCAGGAAGTGGAATAAATCTCATAGGAATTAGGATGAAGAAGTTATCCCACTTTCAAATCAGGTGATCCCAGTTTTCCTGTTTGGGAATATGACAACTTCCTCGTCATTCTAATCAAACCAGGATGAATCGCGATGTAAGAAGCTGTATTTGGATACAAAAAGTAGTGGAGAATCACCAGGAAGTGGAATAATTCTCATAGGAATTAGGATGAAGAAGTTATCCCACTTTCAAATCAGGTGATCCCAGTTTTCCTGTTTGGGAATATGACAACTTCCTCGTCATTCTAATCAAACCAGGATGAATCGCGATGTAAGAAGATGTATTTGGATACATAAAGAAGTGGAGAATCACCAGGAAGTGGAATAAATCTCATAGGAATTAGGATGAAGAAGTTATCCCACTTTCAAATCAGGTGATCCCAGTTTTCCTGTTTGGGAATATGACAACTTCCTCGTCATTCTAATCAAATCAGGATGAATCGCGATGTAAGAAGCTGTATTTGTATACAAAAAGTAGTGGAGAATCACCAGGAAGTGGAATAATTCTCATAGGAATTAGGATGAAGAAGTTATCCCACTTTCAAATCAGGTGATCCCAGTTTTCCTGTTTGGGAATATGACAACTTCCTCGTCATTCTAATCAAACCAGGATGAATCGCGATGTAAGAAGATGTATTTGGATACATAAAGAAGTGGAGAATCACCAGGAAGTGGAATAAATCTCATAGGAATTAGGATGAAGAAGTTATCCCACTTTCAAATCAGGTGATCCCAGTTTTCCTGTTTGGGAATATGACAACTTCCTCGTCATTCTAATCAAATCAGGATGAATCGCGATGTAAGAAGCTGTATTTGTATACAAAAGTAGTGGAGAATCACCAGGAAGTGGAATAATTCTCATAGGAATTAGGATGAAGAAGTTATCCCACTTTCAAATCAGGTGATCCCAGTTTTCCTGTTTGGGAATATGACAACTTCCTCGTCATTCTAATCAAACCAGGATGAATCGCGATGTAAGAAGATGTATTTGGATACATAAAGTAGTGGAGAATCACCAGGAAGTGGAATAAATCTCATAGGAATTAGGATGAAGAAGTTATCCCACTTTCAAATCAGGTGATCCCAGTTTTCCTGTTTGGGAATATGACAACTTCCTCGTCATTCTAATCAAATCAGGATGAATCGCGATGTAAGAAGCTGTATTTGTATACAAAAAGTAGTGGAGAATCACCAGGAAGTGGAATAATTCTCATAGGAATTAGGATGAAGAAGTTATCCCACTTTCAAATCAGGTGATCCCAGTTTTCCTGTTTGGGAATATGACAACTTCCTCGTCATTCTAATCAAACCAGGATGAATCGCGATGTAAGAAGATGTATTTGGATACATAAAGAAGTGGAGAATCACCAGGAAGTGGAATAAATCTCATAGGAATTAGGATGAAGAAGTTATCCCACTTTCAAATCAGGTGATCCCAGTTTTCCTGTTTGGGAATATGACAACTTCCTCGTCATTCTAATCAAACCAGGATGAATCGCGATGTAAGAAGCTGTATTTGTATACAAAAAGTAGTGGAGAATCACCAGGAAGTGGAATAATTCTCATAGGAATTAGGATGAAGAAGTTATCCCACTTTCAAATCAGGTGATCCCAGTTTTCCTGTTTGGGAATATGACAACTTCCTCGTCATTCTAATCAAACCAGGATGAATCGCGATGTAAGAAGATGTATTTGGATACATAAAGAAGTGGAGAATCACCAGGAAGTGGAATAAATCTCATAGGAATTAGGATGAAGAAGTTATCCCACTTTCAAATCAGGTGATCCCAGTTTTCCTGTTTGGGAATATGACAACTTCCTCGTCATTCTAATCAAACCAGGATGAATCGCGATGTAAGAAGCTGTATTTGTATACAAAAAGTAGTGGAGAATCACCAGGAAGTGGAATAATTCTCATAGGAATTAGGATGAAGAAGTTATCCCACTTTCAAATCAGGTGATCCCAGTTTTCCTGTTTGGGAATATGACAACTTCCTCGTCATTCTAATCAAACCAGGATGAATCGCGATGTAAGAAGATGTATTTGGATACATAAAGAAGTGGAGAATCACCAGGAAGTGGAATAAATCTCATAGGAATTAGGATGAAGAAGTTATCCCACTTTCAAATCAGGTGATCCCAGTTTTCCTGTTTGGGAATATGACAACTTCCTCGTCATTCTAATCAAACCAGGATGAATCGCGATGTAAGAAGCTGTATTTGTATACAAAAAGTAGTGGAGAATCACCAGGAAGTGGAATAAATCTCATAGGAATTAGGATGAAGAAGTTATCCCACTTTCAAATCAGGTGATCCCAGTTTTCCTGTTTGGGAATATGACAACTTCCTCGTCATTCTAATCAAACCAGGATGAATCGCGATGTAAGAAGCTGTATTTGGATACATAAAAAAGTGGAGAATCACCAGGAAGTGGAATAAATCTCATAGGAATTAGGATGAAGAAGTTATCCCACTTTCAAATCAGGTGATCCCAGTTTTCCTGTTTGGGAATATGACAACTTCCTCGTCATTCTAATCAAACCAGGATGAATCGCGATGTAAGAAGCTGTATTTGGATACAAAAAGTAGTGGAGAATCACCAGGAAGTGGAATAAATCTCATAGGAATTAGGATGAAGAAGTTATCCCACTTTCAAATCAGGTGATCCCAGTTTTCCTGTTTGGGAATATGACAACTTCCTCGTCATTCTAATCAAACCAGGATGAATCGCGATGTAAGAAGCTGTATTTGTATACAAAAAGTAGTGGAGAATCACCAGGAAGTGGAATAATTCTCATAGGAATTAGGATGAAGAAGTTATCCCACTTTCAAATCAGGTGATCCCAGTTTTCCTGTTTGGGAATATGACAACTTCCTCGTCATTCTAATCAAACCAGGATGAATCGCGATGTAAGAAGATGTATTTGGATACATAAAGAAGTGGAGAATCACCAGGAAGTGGAATAATCTCATAGGAATTAGGATGAAGAAGTTATCCCACTTTCAAATCAGGTGATCCCAGTTTTCCTGTTTGGGAATATGACAACTTCCTCGTCATTCTAATCAAACCAGGATGAATCGCGATGTAAGAAGCTGTATTTGTATACAAAAAGTAGTGGAGAATCACCAGGAAGTGGAATAATTCTCATAGGAATTAGGATGAAGAAGTTATCCCACTTTCAAATCAGGTGATCCCAGTTTTCCTGTTTGGGAATATGACAACTTCCTCGTCATTCTAATCAAACCAGGATGAATCGCGATGTAAGAAGATGTATTTGGATACATAAAGAAGTGGAGAATCACCAGGAAGTGGAATAAATCTCATAGGAATTAGGATGAAGAAGTTATCCCACTTTCAAATCAGGTGATCCCAGTTTTCCTGTTTGGGAATATGACAACTTCCTCGTCATTCTAATCAAATCAGGATGAATCGCGATGTAAGAAGCTGTATTTGTATACAAAAGTAGTGGAGAATCACCAGGAAGTGGAATAATTCTCATAGGAATTAGGATGAAGAAGTTATCCCACTTTCAAATCAGGTGATCCCAGTTTTCCTGTTTGGGAATATGACAACTTCCTCGTCATTCTAATCAAACCAGGATGAATCGCGATGTAAGAAGATGTATTTGGATACATAAAGAAGTGGAGAATCACCAGGAAGTGGAATAAATCTCATAGGAATTAGGATGAAGAAGTTATCCCACTTTCAAATCAGGTGATCCCAGTTTTCCTGTTTGGGAATATGACAACTTCCTCGTCATTCTAATCAAACCAGGATGAATCGCGATGTAAGAAGCTGTATTTGTATACAAAAGTAGTGGAGAATCACCAGGAAGTGGAATAATTCTCATAGGAATTAGGATGAAGAAGTTATCCCACTTTCAAATCAGGTGATCCCAGTTTTCCTGTTTGGGAATATGACAACTTCCTCGTCATTCTAATCAAACCAGGATGAATCGCGATGTAAGAAGATGTATTTGGATACATAAAGAAGTGGAGAATCACCAGGAAGTGGAATAAATCTCATAGGAATTAGGATGAAGAAGTTATCCCACTTTCAAATCAGGTGATCCCAGTTTTCCTGTTTGGGAATATGACAACTTCCTCGTCATTCTAATCAAACCAGGATGAATCGCGATGTAAGAAGCTGTATTTTGATACAAAAAGTAGTGGAGAATCACCAGGAAGTGGAATAATTCTCATAGGAATTAGGATGAAGAAGTTATCCCACTTTCAAATCAGGTGATCCCAGTTTTCCTGTTTGGGAATATGACAACTTTCTCGTCATTCTAATCAAACCAGGATGAATCGCGATGTAAGAAGCTGTATTTGGATACATAAAGAAGTGGAGAATCACCAGGAAGTGGAATAAATCTCATAGGAATTAGGATGAAGAAGTTATCCCACTTTCAAATCAGGTGATCCCAGTTTTCCTGTTTGGGAATATGACAACTTCCTCGTCATTCTAATCAAACCAGGATGAATCGCGATGTAAGAAGCTGTATTTGGATACAAAAAGTAGTGGAGAATCACCAGGAAGTGGAATAAATCTCATAGGAATTAGGATGAAGAAGTTATCCCACTTTCAAATCAGGTGATCCCAGTTTTCCTGTTTGGGAATATGACAACTTCCTCGTCATTCTAATCAAACCAGGATGAATCGCGATGTAAGAAGATGTATTTGGATACATAAAGAAGTGGAGAATCACCAGGAAGTGGAATAAATCTCATAGGAATTAGGATGAAGAAGTTATCCCACTTTCAAATCAGGTGATCCCAGTTTTCCTGTTTGGGAATATGACAACTTCCTCGTCATTCTAATCAAACCAGGATGAATCGCGATGTAAGAAGCTGTATTTGTATACAAAAAGTAGTGGAGAATCACCAGGAAGTGGAATAATTCTCATAGGAATTAGGATGAAGAAGTTATCCCACTTTCAAATCAGGTGATCCCAGTTTTCCTGTTTGGGAATATGACAACTTCCTCGTCATTCTAATCAAACCAGGATGAATCGCGATGTAAGAAGATGTATTTGGATACATAAAGTAGTGGAGAATCACCAGGAAGTGGAATAATCTCATAGGAATTAGGATGAAGAAGTTATCCCACTTTCAAATCAGGTGATCCCAGTTTTCCTGTTTGGGAATATGACAACTTCCTCGTCATTCTAATCAAACCAGGATGAATCGCGATGTAAGAAGATGTATTTGGATACATAAAGTAGTGGAGAATCACCAGGAAGTGGAATAATCTCATAGGAATTAGGATGAAGAAGTTATCCCACTTTCAAATCAGGTGATCCCAGTTTTCCTGTTTGGGAATATGACAACTTCCTCGTCATTCTAATCAAACCAGGATGAATCGCGATGTAAGAAGCTGTATTTGGATACAAAAAGTAGTGGAGAATCACCAGGAAGTGGAATAATTCTCATAGGAATTAGGATGAAGAAGTTATCCCACTTTCAAATCAGGTGATCCCAGTTTTCCTGTTTGGGAATATGACAACTTCCTCGTCATTCTAATCAAACCAGGATGAATCGCGATGTAAGAAGCTGTTTGGATACATAAAGTAGTGGAGAATCACCAGGAAGTGGAATAAATCTCATAGGAATTAGGATGAAGAAGTTATCCCACTTTCAAATCAGGTGATCCCAGTTTTCCTGTTTGGGAATATGACAACTTCCTCGTCATTCTAATCAAACCAGGATGAATCGCGATGTAAGAAGCTATATTTGGATACATAAAGTAGTGGAGAATCACCAGGAAGTGGAATAAATCTCATAGGAATTAGGATGAAGAAGTTATCCCACTTTCAAATCAGGTGATCCCAGTTTTCCTGTTTGGGAATATGACAACTTCCTCGTCATTCTAATCAAACCAGGATGAATCGCGATGTAAGAAGCTGTATTTGGATACAAAAGTAGTGGAGAATCACCAGGAAGTGGAATAAATCTCATAGGAATTAGGATGAAGAAGTTATCCCACTTTCAAATCAGGTGATCCCAGTTTTCCTGTTTGGGAATATGACAACTTCCTCGTCATTCTAATCAAACCAGGATGAATCGCGATGTAAGAAGCTGTATTTGTATACAAAAAGTAGTGGAGAATCACCAGGAAGTGGAATAATTCTCATAGGAATTAGGATGAAGAAGTTATCCCACTTTCAAATCAGGTGATCCCAGTTTTCCTGTTTGGGAATATGACAACTTCCTCGTCATTCTAATCAAACCAGGATGAATCGCGATGTAAGAAGCTTGATTTGGATACATAAAGAAGTGGAGAATCACCAGGAAGTGGAATAAATCTCATAGAAATTAGGATGAAGAAGTTATCCCACTTTCAAATCAGGTGATTATTAGTTTTAAGGATATAGATGATTATCTGAGTTTAGAAAGGATTATAGAAGAGAATAAGAGATTAAGAGACAGATTAGAGACTAATGGAGAATCATAATGAAATGAGTATATAGAGAGATTGTTTAGAACTGTCTAATCTTATTATGAGATGAGGTTACATCATTTATAGAAGAGGCATTAGGGTTTACAAGTTAAGGGAAAACATCACTAGTCATAAGCATGTGTAGTCAAGACTAAAGGGAGCGTTTCTTTTGAATGAATGACGGTAAGGCTCACACGCTTGCCTTGCTTTTACAGCCTGTCCACGGACTGGATGGATAAGGCTCGTCCTTCCCTTATCCTAAACGGTCTGATCAGTCTTGAGACCCTCCGTGTGCTGTAGAGGCTTTACTCACCCATCTCCTTCTCCCTTTATGTTTCCTTAGATGTACGGCCAAGCCCCTGTCCGTACATAGGCCGTACTGTCCGTACCTAGGCCGTACTGTCCGTACTCTTTCCCATCACTTGCTTAGCTCTACCTTCCTTCTCATAATGGCTTCCTCTTCTCAACACTCCCCCTCAAGCTTAGCTTTGTGAAAGTCTAAGCTTGGATGGCCATGAGATCTTCCTCATTAAAAACCTCACCAAGGAAAACCCATTGGGACAAAACCTTGATGAGGGAAAAAGAGTAAAGACCTCACAGCCAAGAGGATCAGCTCCTACTCTTCCCAAGATCAATGAGGCCCAACCTGATATGAATGGACTCCATTGTCTTCTGTCTTGCAGCCTTGGTGAACACATCAGCTAACTGATCTTCACTCCTCGTATAACATGGCAAGATGATCCTAGAATGATCATTTGCCTCACCTTGTGGCAATCAACTTCAATGTGCTTGGTTCTTCATGAAACACCGAGTTGGATGCAATGTGAATGGCTGCTTGGTTATCACAATGCATTGTCATTGGCGTGGCTTGATCAATCTCCAAATGCTTCAAGATGCCTTTGATCCACACCAACTCGTTGGTAAGCTTCAGCATAGCTCTATACTCAGCTTCTGCACTTGAGCAAGAGACCACCTTCTGCTTCTTACTCTTCCATGTCACCAAGTTGCCTCCAATGAATGTGCAATAGCCTGTGGTTGATCTCCTGTCTGCTCTATCACCAGCCCAATCTGCATCACAGTATCCAACCACTTCAGTGCTTCCATTGCAACCCATCCATACTCCTTGATCAGGTGAGCCGTTGAGATACATCAAGATCCTCTCCACCATGCGCCAATGATGCTCCTTAGGAACTTGCATGTGTTGACTCACCTGATTCACAGCAAAACAAATGTCAGGTCTAGTTATGGTAAGATAAATCAATTTGCCAACTAGTTTCTATAGAGTTTAGGATCCTGATAAGGTTTGCTGTCTTCAATCTCCCCCTCTCGTGGGACTTTGTAGCCATCCTCCATAGGCATCCTTGCAGTCTTGCCTCCATAAGCACCTGCACCTTTCAAAAGATCAAGTGTATACTTCCTTTGGGACATGAATAAACCTTCCTTGGATCTACATATCTCAATTCCAAGAAAGTATTTCATTTCTCCCAAATCTTTAATCTCAAACATGGATTTAATGAACTCCTTGGTTGCTATGATACCTTCCTTATCACTTCCTGTGATAATGATATCATCAACATACACAAGAAGTGCAATCATACCTGAGGGAGTTGTGAGTGTGAAGAGAGTGTGGTCTAGTTCAGACTTCTTGAAGCCTCGGCCATTCAGAGTAGTGCTCAGCTTGTTGTACCAAGCTCTTGGTGATTGCTTCAGCCCATAGATAGCTTTCTTCAATCTCAACACATTCCCTCTCTTCACCAAGTGTTCTAGGCCTGGAGGTGGATGCATATATACTTCATCCTCAAGTTCACCTTGTAAGAATGCATTCTTCACATCCATTTGCCATAACCCCCATCCAAGATTCACAGCCAAGCTTAATACAATCCGTATTGTATGTAGTTTAGCTACTGGTGCAAAGGTTTCTATGTAATCTTCTCCATAAGTTTGAGTGAAACCTCTTGCTACTAGCCTTGACTTCTTCCTCTCAACCTTTCCATCAGCCTTATACTTGATTGTGAATATCCATTTACTACTCACAGCCTTCTTCCCTTTTGGTAACTCACTCTCATACCATGTATCATTCTTGATCATGGCTCCTGCCTCAGCCCCAACTGATTCCTTCCATTCTTTATCCATGATTGCTTCTTCATAGCTTCTTGGAATATAGTTCTCATCCAAGTTAACCATGAATGCACAATGTTCTTCAGGGTATTGAGCAAAGGAACACACAGCTTGAGAAGGATGCTCCACAGCTTGGGCATTGTAGTACACTCGCGTGTTTACCCAAGTGGAAGGATCCTTTCTAAGCCTTGTGCTTCTCCTCAATACTGGTTGTTCTTGCACTTGAACCGGCTCATCTTGTATATGCGGTTCTTGTGCTTCATCTCCTTGGTCTTGCTCACCTTGATGATGAGAACCTGAGTTGAACTCTTCTCCTTCTTCACTCAAGCCGACTCCTTCTTGGCCATTTTCTTGAGTTTCAGGTTCACTTCCCCCCTCATGATCAAGGTGAGGTGTTTGAGCAGCTCTACTTGGTTCATTTGAGCTCTCTTCTGGTCGTCCACTTCTTGTGGACTGATCCTGATTCATCTTGATACCAAGACCTTCCAAAATAATCCTTAAGACTCCAGCCTTATCTGATGTAAGGTCCCTCAAGTCTTCTTGATTCTTCTCTTCATAGTATCCTCTTTCTTCAATGAACTTCACATCTCTAGATACAAGTACCCTTCTAGCTTCTGGATCATAACACTTATATCCCTTTTGAGTTGTTGAGTAGCCAATGAACATTGCCTTTCGGCTTCTTGCTTCTAGCTTGTTCCTCAACTCTCCTGGTACCAACACATAACACAAGCATCCAAACACTTTCATATATGCCAAAGATGGCTTGCGCTTGTTCAGTACCTCAAATGGTGCTTGATCCTTCAACACCCTTGTCGGCATTCGGTTGATTAGATAGCAAGCAGTGGATACAGCATCACTCCAGAATCTCTTAGGTACATTGGCTTGGAACATCAATGACCGAGCCACCTCCATCAAGTGCCTGTTCTTCCTCTCAGCTACACCATTCTGTTGTGGTGTGTAGGGACAGCTTGTTTGATGAAGTATTCCATGATGATCTAGATGACTTTTGAACGCATAGCTTGTGTACTCTCCTCCATTATCTGATCTCAAAATTTTAATCTTAGCATGATAATGGTTAGTCACATAAGCTTGAAAGTTCTTGAATGCATCTATCACCCTATCTTTTGATGGAATAAGTGTTAACCAGGTGTATTTAGATTTTTCATCAATGAATGTGACAAAGTACTTATGATTGTCTCTAGAGAAAATAGGTGCAGTCCACACATCAGTATGAATCAAATCAAAGCAATTTTCATAAACAGTAGATGTTCTTGGAAACACATTCTTACAATGCTTGCCTAAGATGCAAGCTTCACACTTATCATTTTCAAAAACCACACCTGGTAACATCAAGTTTAAAGCCCTCTCATGGGGATGACCTAGTCTAGCATGCCACAATGCATTTTTATTCAAACTAGAAGCAGAAGTAAATGAGCAGTTATGATTAGAAACAGGATCAAGCTTCTCAAGCATGTATAACTCTCCCTTAGTGACTCCTTTTCCAATCAATTGGCTGCTCTCAATATCCTGAAACTTCACATCATTAGGACTGAATATAACATTGCAATTCAAATCAGTAGTACATTTCTTAACTGAAAGAAGATTTGATGTGAATTCAGGAATGTAAAATGCTCTAGTGTTTTTATCAAATAGCTTTAAGTTTCCTATTCCCTTAATAGGTATCTTATCTCCATTTGCAATCATCACACATCCATTAGTAGGTTCTATATCTTTAATCAGGTTGGTGTCACTAATCATATGATGAGATGCACCTGAATCTATAATCAATGGTTTGTATGCATTGCTAGCATGATGGCAGATACAGTTTGATCTATATGCATTCATCCTAGCATTTCTATCAATGTACTGCTCAATTCCAGCCTTACTATCAGTCCTAGCAATCTCAGCCTCACCGTGAGTCATTTCTATAGTTCTAGCAATTAAAGAAGCACCAAATGACTGCCCATGAATGTTACCATTATCCTTGAGCATTTTGATGAGTGCATCCATCTCGGACCTCCTGATGAAGTCTTGATCATTGCCTCGGGGGTTGCTAGTTCCAGTATAGGTCACCAAAGCTTTTCCATTTCCTTCACGGTTCTCCACCTCAGCTCCTTTGTTGGATGGCCCTGCTCCGCTTGATCCTTCAGTCATATGAGCTCTTGCCTCTCTCTCCTTTATGAACTTGGCCGGCTTCAAGTGGGGATGGAGTATCCAGCACTGAATCTTCTTGTGCCCATACCTCTTGCAATGATCACAGTTCCCATTGAACTTCTCATACTTGTTGTAGCCAGCTTTGTTAGCTTGTGGAGGTTCTTCTCGGTCAGATTGCACAGCATTTGCAAGAGATAAGTCTCCCTTGCCTCCAAACAAACCCATTGAGCCCTGCTCCCTCTGTATCTGAGCACAAACATCCTCAAGGTCAGGTAGCTTCTCGGACCTTAGCATGTGTTGAATGAGACCATTGTAGCTTGCGTTCAATGTGAGCAACAACCCAAAGACCTTGTCCTGCTCACGCCTCTCATTTAGAAGCTCTGGATCAACCGTGCTTGGTCTCAACATCTCCAGCTCTGACCACAGTGTCCTGAACCTCCCCAAGTGCTTAGTAAACTCCATGTCATCTTGGGTTAACTCGTTGATTGCCTTCTTGACTTCAAACACTCGGTTCAGGTTAGAAACGTTTCCATATACCTTCTTCAGCGTGTCCCACAGCTCCTTGGCTGTCTCACAGTAGCTGTAAGCATCTAGGATAGCCGGCTCCAAGGAGGCATGAAGGACTGACATTACCATCATGTCTTCTTGTTGCCATTTCTCCACAACACTCTCCTCGGAGCTCTCTGCGTCACCCTCTTGAGTAATCGCCTTTGGAGCTTCACCAGTCGTGATATGCCTCCACAAACCCTTGCTTCCCACAGCAGTCTTCACCATCCTAGACCAGACTAGGTAGTTGCTTCCTTTGAATGTCACCGCGACCTTCATCTTCATAATACTTTCCATCTTGAACAGCTTGACGTCTACAGCTTGAACAACCGGTTAGATCTTGTACTGAGAACCCACGCTGCTCTCTAGAACACAGATTTACTCTTGAGTCTTCAAATGAACCTCCCACGGATCACCGAGACACACACAAAACACTTTGAGCTTTTGAACTCTAAAGAAACTCTCAAACACACTCACTTGTTCTCTTAAAGTTTCAAACTTGAATCCTTAAGAGAGTCACTCACGAACTCAGATTTCAATCAACCTGGCTCTGATACCATATTAGTTTTAAGGATATAGATGATTATCTGAGTTTAGAAAGGATTATAGAAGAGAATAAGAGATTAAGAGACAGATTAGAGACTAATGGAGAATCATAATGAAATGAGTATATAGAGAGATTGTTTAGAACTGTCTAATCTTATTATGAGATGAGGTTACATCATTTATAGAAGAGGCATTAGGGTTTACAAGTTAAGGGAAAACATCACTAGTCATAAGCATGTGTAGTCAAGACTAAAGGGAGCGTTTCTTTTGAATGAATGGACGGTAAGGCTCACACGCTTTGCCTTTGCTTTTACAGCCTGTCCACGGACTGGATGGATAAGGCTCGTCCTTCCCTTATCCCTAAACGGTCTGATCAGTCTTGAGACCCTCCGTGTGCTGTAGAGGCTTTACTCACCCATCTCCTTCTCCCTTTATGTTTCCTTAGATGTACGGCCAAGCCCCTGTCCGTACATAGGCCGTACTGTCCGTACCTAGGCCGTACTGTCCGTACTCTTCCCATCACTTGCTTAGCTCTACCTTTCCTTCTCATAATGGCTTCCTCTTCTCAACACTCCCCCTCAAGCTTAGCTTTGTGAAAGTCTAAGCTTGGATGGCCATGAGATCTTCTTCATTAAAAACCTCACCAAGGAAAACCCATTGGGACAAAACCTTGATGAGGGAAAAAGAGTAAAGACCTCACAGCAAGAGGATCAGCTCCTACTCTTCCCAAGATCAATGAGCCCAACCTGATATGAAGGACTCCATTGTCTTCTGTCTTGCAGCCTCGGTGAACACATCAGCTAACTGATCTTCACTCCTCGTATAACATGGCAAGATGATTCCTAGAATGATCATTTGCCTCACCTTGTGGCAATCAACTTCAATGTGCTTGGTTCTTTCATGAAACACCGAGTTGGATGCAATGTGAATGGCTGCTTGGTTATCACAATGCATTGTCATTGGCGTGGCTTGATCAATCTCCAAATGCTTCAAGATGCCTTTAATCCACTTTAAAATCAGGTGACCCCAGTTTTCCTGTTTGGGAATATGACAACATCCTCGTCATTCTAATCAAATCAGGATTAATCGCGATGTAAGAAGATGTTTTTGGATACATAAAGAAGTGGAGAATCACCAGGAAGTGGAATATATCTTATAGGAATTAGGATGAAGAAGTTATCCCACTTTCAAATCAGGTGATCCCAGTTTTCCTGTTTGGGAATATGACAACTTCCTCGTCATTCTAATCAAATCAGGATGAATCGCGATGTAAGAAGCTGTATTTGTATACAAAAAGTAGTGGAGAATCACCAGGAAGTGGAATAATTCTCATTGGAATTAGGATGAAGAAGTTATCCCACTTTTAAATAAGGTGATCCCAGTTTTCATGTTTGGGAATATGACAACTTTCTCGTCATTCTAATCAAACCAGGATGAATCGCGATGTAAGAAGATGTATTTGGATACATAAAGAAGTGGAGAATCACCAGGAAGTGGAATTAATCTCATAGGAATTAGGATGAGAAGTTATCCCACTTTCAAATCAGGTGACCCAGTTTTCCTGTTTGGGAATATGACAACTTCCTCGTCATTCTAATCAAATCAGGATTAATCGCAATGTAAGAAGCTGTATTTGTATACAAAAAGTAGTGGAGAATCACCAGGAAGTGGAATAATTCTCATAGGAATTAGGATGAAGAAGTTATCCCACTTTCAAATCAGGTGATCCCAGTTTTCCTGTTTGGGAATATGACAACTTCCTCGTCATTCTAATCAAATCAGAATGAATCGCGATGTAAGAAGATGTATTTGGATACATAAAGAAGTGGAGAATCACCAGGAAGTGGAATTATTCTCATAGGAATTAGGATGAAGAAGTTATCCCACTTTCAAATCAAGTGATCCCAGTTTTCCTGTTTGGGAATATGACAACTTCCTCGTCATTCTAATCAAATCAGGATGAATCGCGATGTAAGAAGCTGTATTTGTATACAAAAGGTAGTGGAGAATCACCAGGAAGTGGAATAATTCTCATTGGAATTAGGATGAAGAAGTTATCCCACTTTCAAATAAGGTAATCCCAGTTTCCCTGTTTGGGAATATGACAACTTTCTCGTCATTCTAATCAAACCAGGATGAATCGCGATGTAAAAAGATGTATTTGGATACATAAAGAAGTGGAGAATCACCAGGAAGTGGAATTAATCTCATAGGAATTAGGATGAAGAAGTTATCCCACTTTCAAAACAGGTGACCCCAGTATTCCTGTTTGGGAATATGACAACTTCCTCGTCATTCTAATCAAATCAGGATTAATCGCAATGTAAGAAGCTGTATTTGTATACAAAAAGTAGTGGAATTACCAGGAAGTGGAATAATTCTCATAGGAATTGGGATGATGAAGTTATCCCACTTACAAATCAGGTGATCCCAGTTTTCCTGTTTGGGAATATGACAACTTCCTCGTCATTCTAATCAAACCAGGATGAATCGCGATGTAAGAAGATGTATTTGGATACATAAAGAAGTGGAGAATCACCAGGAAGTGGAATAAATCTCATAGGAATTAGGATGAAGAAGTTATCCCACTTTCAAATCAGGTGACCCCAGTTTTCCTGCTTGGGAATATGACAACTTCCTCGTCATTCTAATCAAATCAGGATGAATCGCGATGTAAGAAGCTGTATTTGTATACAAAAAGTAGTGGAGAATCACCAGGAAGTGGAATAATTCTCATTGGAATTAGGATGAAGAAGTTATCCCACTTTCAAATAAGGTGATCCCAGTTTTCCTGTTTGGGAATATGACAACTTTCTCGTCATTCTAATCAAACCAGGATGAAACGCGATGTAAAAAGATGTATTTGGATACATAAAGAAGTGGAGAATCACCAGGAAGTGGAATAATCTCATAGGAATTAGGATGAAGAAGTTATCCCACTTTCAAAACAGGTGACCCCAGTTTTCCTGTTTGGGAATATGACAACTTCCTCGTCATTCTAATCAAATCAGGATGAATCGCGATGTAAGAAGCTGTATTTGTATACAAAAGTAGTGGAGAATCACCAGGAAGTGGAATAATTCTCATAGGAATTAGGATGAAGAAGTTATCCCACTTTCAAATCAGGTGATCCCAGTTTTCCTGTTGGGAATATGACAACTTCCTCGTCATTCTAATCAAACCAGGATGAATCGCGATGTAAGAAGATGTATTTGGATACATAAAGAAGTGGAGAATCAACCAGGAAGTGGAATAAATCTCATAGGAATTAGGATGAAGAAGTTATCCCACTTTCAAATCAGGTGATCCCAGTTTTCCTGCTTGGGATGACAACTTCCTCGTCATTCTAATCAAATCAGGATGAATCGCGATGTAAGAAGCTGTATTTGTATACAAAAAGTAGTGGAGAATCACCAGGAAGTGGAATAATCTCATAGGAATTAGGATGAACAAGTTATCCCACTTTCAAATCAGGTGATCCCAGTTTTCCTGTTGGGAATATGACAACTTCCTCGTCATTCTAATCAAACCAGGATGAATCGCGATGTAAGAAGCTGTATTTGGATACATAAAGAAGTGGAGAATCACCAGAAGTGGAATAAATCTCATAGGAATTAGGATGAAGAAGTTATCCCACTTTAAAATCAGGTGATCCCAGTTTCCTGTTTGGGAATATGACAACTTCCTCGTCATTCTAATCAAATCAGGATGAATCGCGATGTAAGAAGAGTTTTTTGGATACATAAAGTAGTGGAGAATCACCAGGAAGTGGAATATATCTCATAGGAATTAGGATGAAGAAGTTATCCACTTTCAAATCAGGTGATCCCAGTTTTCCTGTTTGGGAATATGACAACTTCCTCGTCATTCTAATCAAATCAGGATAATCGCGATGTAAGAAGCTGTATTTGTATACAAAAAGTAGTGGAGAATCACCAGGAAGTGGAATAATTCTCATAGGAATTAGGATGAAGAAGTTATCCCACTTTCAAATCAGGTGATCCCAGTTTCCGTTTGGGAATATGACAACTTCCTCGTCATTCTAATCAAACCAGGATGAATCGCGATGTGTAAGAGATGTATTTGGATACATAAAGAGTGGAGAATCACCAGGAAGTGGAATTATTCTCATAGGATTAGGATGAAGAAGTTATCCCACTTTCAAATCAGGTGATCCCAGTTTTCCTGTTTGGGAATATGACAACTTCCTCGTCATTCTAATCAAACCAGGATGAATCGCGATGTAAGAAGCTGTATTGTATACAAAAGGTGTGGAGAATCCAGGAAGTGGATAAATCTCATAGGATTAGGATGAAGAAGTTATCCCACTTTCAAATAAGGTGATCCCAGTTTCCCTGTTTGGGAATATGACAACTTCTCGTCATTCTAATCAAACCAGGATGAATCGCGATGTAAAAAGCTGTATTTGGATACATAAAGAAGTGGAGAATCACCAGGAAGTGGAATTAATCTCATAGGAATTAGGATGAAGAAGTTATCCCACTTTCAAAACAGGTGATCCCAGTATTCCTGTTTGGGAATATGACAACTTCCTCGTCATTCTAATCAAATCAGGATTAATCGCATGTAAGAAGCTGTATTGTATACAAAAAGTAGGGAATCACCAGGAAGTGGAATAATTCTCATAGGATTGGGATGATGAAGTTATCCCACTTACAAATCAGGTGATCCCAGTTTTCCTGTTTGGGAATATGACAACTTCCTCGTCATTCTAATCAAACCAGGATGAATCGCGATGTAAGAAGATGTATTTGGACACATAAAGAAGTGGAGAATCACCAGGAAGTGGAATAAATCTCATAGGAATTAGGATGAGAAGTTATCCCACTTTCAAATCAGGTGACCCAGTTTTCCTGCTTGGGAATATGAAACTTCTCGTCATTCTAATCAAATCAGGATGAATCGCGATGTAAGAAGCGGTATTTGTAACAAAAAGTAGTGGAGAATCACCAGGAAGTGGAAATAATTCTCATTGGAATTAGGATGAAGAAGTTATCCCACTTTCAAATAAGGTGATCCCAGTTTTCCTGTTTGGGAATATGACAAACTTCTCGTCATTCTAATCAAACCAGGATGAAACGCGATGTAAAAAGATGTATTTGGATACTATAAAGAAAGTGGAGAATCACCAGGAAGTGGATTAATCTCATAGGCATTAGGATGAAGAAGTTATCCCACTTTCAAAACAGGTGACCCCAGTTTTCCTGTTTGGGAATATGACAACTTCCTCGTCATTCTAATCAAATCAGGATGAAAGCGAGATGTAAGAAGCTGTATTTGGATACAAAAAGTAGTGGAGAACTCACAGGAAGTGGAATATTCTCATAGGAAATGATGAACAGTTATCCTACTTTCAAATCAGGTGATCGCCCAGTTTTCGTTTGGGAATATGACAACTTCCTCGTCATTCTAATCAAACCAGATGAATCGCGAGTAATGTAAGAAGATGTATTGTGGTACATAAGAAGTGGAGAATCACCGGAAGTGGAATAAATTATAGGAATTAGGATGAAGAAGTTATCCCACTTTCAAATAGGTGACCAGTTTTCCTGCTTGGGAATATGACAACTTCCTAGTCATTCTAATCAAATCAGGATGAATCGCGATGTAAGAAGCTGTATTTGTATACAAAAAGTAGTGGAGAATACCAGGAAGTGGAATACTTTCATAGGAATAGGATGAACAAGCTATCCTACTTTCAAATCAGTGATCCTAGTTAGTTTTCCTGTGGGGAATAGAC